>NW_008710370.1:209215-394954 GCF_000327385.1 Lottia gigantea
TGAGAATATACGCCATTTATATTGGTAATTTCACTCACCCTCATTTGACTTATCTATTACTCAATACAAAAGTGGGAAAGAGAAAATTCAACATCCAAATCGACTTCAAAGACATTTAATTCTATGATATTCTCTTCTATTTTGCCTATCCTATTTATAACAAAACTGCTTAATTACTCTAAGTTAAAATCAGTTTGATCCCAGAGTGTCTGTATTGAAGTATATTGTACCTGCTCTCCGATATACCCCATAGTGGACTTATATTGTAGGTTTTCTTACCGGGACAATAATAACTCCCAATGGTAAAAGGTATGAAGTACGCTTGGCTAGTCAAATGTAAGCACGCGTTTAACACCTGACGTTGCTCGATACCGCACTTCATGACGTGTGCCTTGCTCACGTTTCATTACAGTGGGTCACCATTTCAATTTGTTTGTGTAAAGATTGGTGACATTCGTCATGTCGATGTCTAATTGTATCAGGAACCATTGATATGCTTAATCAATACCATATAGCATTGATAAATGGTTTAAACATTAATCGAAAGTCATTAAGCTGCGGCTGCAATTATAGAGATTTAATGCAGTAAAAGTAACAGAAAGGGATTAGTACAAGGGAAATTGAACAAATAAGACGAACATAACATAGAGTTTATAGCGGTTATATTGATGGCTTCCGCTGGCAAAAGTGAATGTTTGGTTCGAATCTCTCCCACATATGCAAGTTTTACATTTATTTCCTCTGATACCCCTTGTTTTACCTAATATTTGTTATTCAAGGTAACTTTTCCGACAGACTTGGTTACATCCAAGAAAAACTCGCAAAAAGAATTGGACCTGTCGTAAATAAACCAATGATTTTGTTATTCTATACATAGTCAGGAAGTTAAATAAATTATATCTTATTCTAAACCGTATTTACAATATGCTACGAATATATACAAATAAAACCCGTTTAAATAACAAAGCATATCATAACATTTTTGCAAAAAAGCGTAATGTTTTTCGTGTTAATGTTATTGATGAGTAAATAATGTTGGCAGGTATGAAAAATAAATATATTTCTGTTAAAAATATATAATAGTTATAAATTCAGTCTATAGAATTTGAAAAATGAAAATGGATTTACTGGTACTATGTTAAATGGGTGAAGCAAGTTTTGGCACAGGGTTAAATTATGTACAAATACAGTAATATTTTACATGATAATACCAGTTTCAGAAGAACAAATTCAAATCCACATAAAGTTCTTTACAGGGTGTTTAGCATCTTCACAATGTCGAGCTATTACGAACTTCGTGTTATACCTTGACGGCAATAGCCACTTTCTTGTATCACAGAAGTTTGTAAATACGATTGATTTGATTGTATGCTAAAGAATACAGCCTTTCAGAGGCTCCGACAAAAAGCTTGTTAACAATAAGCCATAATGTTTACAGTATTTCTGTCGAGGGCTCGGATTGGCGGTGTTCACTGGTGTACAATCCAATAAATTCGCTGCATTTCTATGATACAAGAAAATGGACTATTGCAGTCAAGGTATTTGTTGTAAAAGCTTGACATTGTGAAGATTGGTATTTAGAGTTCAAATTAGTTATATAACCGAGTTCTAGTTTTACCAACCCGTATTACTTGTCAACAAGAAAATACGACGTTTAGCTCGTATACAACTAAAACATGACGTTAGTGTTCACTATTTATCAATACACGTAGGCTACATTCCACCACAACTGTACATACTCAATATCCAAAAACCCACTCATGAATTGTGTTTCAGTAATGGTTTCTAAGGTACGTTCTAGCAGATTACTTTTACTGTTTTATTGGTTAAACTAGTACCACTATATTGTTAATCTGGTATCTACGTGACGTACATGTAATTAAAGTAAAACTGTACATCCAAATCATGTTAAAATAACATAACGTAATTCTTAAAACTCAGCGATTCCAGCTTGTAAAATGGCCACTACACGCAGGTGAGCAGCGTTTCCTGAAAAAGCAACAGAAACGAATTCATGGTTTATTTAGATGAAAATTTGCAGTGGCCACTAAATGATAAATAAACCTGATTGACCTTCATACCCTTAGAAATATCCAGCAATATCGACAATGAAAGTTTTGAATTTTGAGTCTCTTTTACCGAAATATAAACATATAATAACATACTGTTACATATTTGAAAGCAGAAGAAGTTGTCTGAAAATGGTGTTGCAGCTCTACAACTCGAGGCATATATACTATTGGAGATAACCTCAGAAATATTGAACCGTTATTGAACTCTAAAAGCAATCTGAAATATTTACTTACATAACATTACAGAGGAAAGTACACCAATCAAAATCAGAGCTAACTGTGGTTGTAACTCTATTGGTTGTTAAATTCTCTTGGGTCGTTGGTAGTGAATGGTATTTTGTTGCTTGCTCTGTTACTTCTGATGTAGGGTGACTACTCAAGGAAGTGTCTTGTGCAGTCGTGTTACTCCTTACACTTTTCATTTGAGAAGTTAAAGCGAGTCTTATTGGTTTGGTCGATGGCGTTGCTGATGATATGGTAAGAGAAACAGTGTCTGTTGGAGCTTCAAGTTGTGTTGCTAATTGTCCAGTCATCAATGCTGATGTGTTTTGTATGAAAGTTTCGATTTCGGTTTGCAGCATGAAATCAGTATTACCAACAATAGTTGGATCAACATTTATATAGTTTTCTGGAATCACAACTTCGTTCATGGATGTGTCCACAGGTGTCGATGTAAGGACGTTACCACCGCCAGTAATAATTGTGTGGTTGGTACCGGAGACGGTGGTTCCTTGATTTTCAGTTACAAATACCTGACCGAGATCTTTTGTGTCTTTTGGTAATGATCTTTGAATGTCAGAATCATTTTGAGATTGGTCCTTTAATCTTGTAACCATTGGTGATCTATCTTGGGTTGCAGTATCAAGGAGTGTTTGTTGACCGAGAGTGTGAGTATGATTAACCGGATTACCCGTTGTAGTTTCTAAGTTATTCCTCGTACCGATGTCAACAGATACTTGTTGCTGTATACCGTCATTTTGATCCAAATAATCTGCGTCTAATAAGTTTCTACCGGTCTTCATAGGTTTTTTTATAGGGTAATCTACAATCATGTTTTCAGATTGGTCGAATGGATATTGTACATTGTTCTCGTTAGGTGAATTGAACTTTGAATTATGCTCTCCATCAATAGAGTACAAACTTACCAATTTTTGGCGATTTTTGTTGATCGGTGACGGATTTTCGTTGTCTCCATGAATTTTATTATCACTCGATTTGATCCTGCTAGTGTTTAAGTTTTTGCTTTTACCAGTATTGTTCAATTTTTGTGTGGCACCAATTTCTGGATTCTTCTTTGGCATCTGCTGTTTAGATGGTTGGTGCGCAGACATGATATCCAAAAGAGACTGTCCGTCCAATATTTCGAAGGCTAACTTTGGATATTGACTTCCAAGTTTCATTCTATTTAATATATCTATGGTGTTGTCAATCAGGGGTCGTCCAAGATAGTTAAAATTGATCCCGTCACGTCTCATTGCCTGGAGATGTAGAAGCCTTCTAAAGACATCAATGTTCACCAGGCTGCCGCTCTTAACTGCTGCTGATTGATCCAACATCAATGAATGTTCCTTAATTGTGTGCCTATCTTTCGTCGCCTTGGCTTTTTCTATTAAATTCACTATTTGTTGGCCATCATATATCATGTTTGACATTTTGTCATAATGTGTGAATTTTGCTGTCCTTTGTTTAACGACTCTACCGTAATGGATATCATTACTTTTCGGGTACTGCTTCCGTTCACGAAAGACTGTTTCTGGTTCAGTTCGTTTTGTTCAGTTATAGTTTCAGTCTTGAGGGGACGACATCGGATAACAGGGACAACGACCATTATTAGTAGAAATGAGAGTAATAGTTTTTGAAGCAACATGTTCTACTGAAAAGAAAGATAATGCTTTTATTGATTATTTCATTTCATTGTTATATTTTCTCTTTTTTTTTAGTATATCAAAATAGAACTGGCGTAGGCAAAAACTTTACACGCCAGTCCAAACAACAATTAAGGAAAAGAATCAAAGCAAGCAATAACTGTCGTTGTATGTACTGAGTCAAGTTAATTTATTCTATTGCGTGTCTGTCTTAGATACATTCATCATAATAAACTGAAAGTTTAATTTTTGTGTACGATACAACTACCGAAATGTTTATACTAATTTATAACTTACGTAAAATGAACATAATTGTGTAATGAAAAGATAAAGAGTATGCATACTTCTGTTTCAGCCATGCGTATAAAACATTGAAGCAATACTGGAATAGTTTGGTATTTTAAGTCCAACAACATAACCCTGAACCCTAACCCTAACCTACCTATATAAATTGTAACCGAGCTAGGAAGATGGTTTGTTCTGTTTTCTCCTGCTTTATGTAACAATATCCAAAATCTATCCAGATACAATTTCCACGTAGTCCAAACAGTTAGTGTACTGCGTCTTCATCTGTTGTGATGTCCAATAAGGCGTGGCTATGAAATTGCACACGGACGTTAAGCCTCCCAAAAAACACAAAACAACACCGAACCCAAATGACTGGTGACGTTATTGTGTTTTCATGAGCAATACAGCAATCGCGTAAAATATAATCTTTATTATATAGCTCGTGAGAAGGTAACATTAATAATTGTCAACAATGATGACAGATTAGAAGGTTAATGCGGTAATACCACTTACATAGGCGTCAAAAATGAAATTTTGAAAAAATACCTATATTGCTTTTGTAGATAGCACAATGTTGCGTCTTGCAAATACTGGGCGAAATTTCTTATTTCGGCCGGCAGGGAAAAATTCCGATATTCCTGCCAAAGTTAACTTTACCAGAAAGGGCAATCAGGGAAACGTCCGTTGTCGGCATTTAATCAAAGTACATTCAATTTAAGAGGCATCTTTCCTTAAATTCAAAAATACCATTGGTGAGATCCTACAACAATCCCGTTTTTAAAACAGAGATGTAGTTTTTGCACGATGTACCTTAATTAACATGTTTTATTTGACTGAATTTTTATTAAAGTGATGAATATGCTCGTAACTGTCACTGTTCAACCCACTCCCCATATATTACATTCATTTAAAGGGAAACGAGTAAAGGTGGTGATATCACTATAATTAAAAATGGCGAGGGTACGAAACACAACAAATGATCCTTTCTTCTGATTCCGGTTTAGTAACTAATGTTCCCGTCCAAAAAAAGTCATCGCGAAGACAATATATAGTGTTGTAAGTTTGCATTTCGTGTAAATACGGATGCCTCAAAATTTAAAACGAAATAATGTTTGTCTGAAAATGCAAGGTGGTTATACAAGCACATGTTTATTTTGCCATTAATGCAAACTGATCATGTTTAAGCTGATATTCCAATTGACAATAAAATAATCGGTAAAATTCGATTAACCGCCGAAAGTACCGAGACAGTAGGACACAAAGTTCGAATCAATCGGTCATAATGGAGACAGAGAGTCTCATTCTCTTCATAAATAATTAATAAATGATTTGGTTAAATATGTCGACTACATTCTGATGAACTTGTGAATTGGAAGAGTTGACATCGATTTAAGGCAGTCCTTAGTTAAAACATACAGTATTCATTCACGCATGCCAGAATATCAAGCGTTACCAAAACTGTTAGTTAAAAAAATATTATGGTAAAGGCCTCTTGCACCAATATTGGTGGTAGTTGAGGAGGGGGGGAGGGGGGGGGGGGGTTTGGTGGTATTTATAAAATAAATTGTGGAAATATGCATTTGTTCATGGTAAAAATGTAATAATATGGCAAGAATATTCTTTGAAAATGCATAAAATGTACTGTTTTTCAAAACTTTTTCCCTATGACCAAAAAATGGATTTGAAAAAAACCTTGGCGATAGCGCCTCCCAATCCGAAGTTCTGCAGCCAAAATATGCACAAAGATTTAATTGAAAATTAAGTAGCCTCTGTTATTTAGACGTTAAAACAATTTTTGGGAATTTTTTTTTGTACTACAGGACGATAGTAAAGAATATCAATATGTTAAAAACTTCTCAAGTACATTTTACTTCATCAATAACACAACTTAAAACAATTAACAATGAAAATATTAATTACAACATATTCTTAGAACGACAAATATTCTAATAATAAAGCAAAAAATATGCAAATAACTGTCAACTGTAGCTTAAGTATGACTTAATCATAGAAAACCATACCGAAAAATGTTAACTTTATACAAAAAAAAGATAACTTTGCCAGTACACCTAGTGACTGAAAAATCCTGCTACTTGATTTAGAAGATGGTACAACTAGGCACCAATTAATAGCTAAAAATTCTAATTTGCTGACGTTCTTTTTTGCCGCTGTCCTGCTTAAATTACCCTCAATGTACACTAGTAGATCGTCATTGCCATGAGAAATTCTATGAATCACCAATGGACCTGAGCCGATTTGGATAGAGAATTTATCTGTTCATCCGTAATCGAGTGTAGAGAAATAAAGACACCAATCTGACCACAAAAAGCCCCCGCAGTTCTTTGTAGCTATGAGCATCCATAATTTGTGTCATAACTAAAACCTTTGGCCACAATAGTTTTGAAAATGGAATATGATGTGAACGTATTCAAGCAATTTTCGGCATTTCATTGTCCTATCAATAGTTATATGTGGAAGTAAGCGCATTTTGTGATGCCCTTGCCAAAATTTATTCTAAAATAAAATGAAGAGCCCTGCAAGAAAGCATGAAATCAATGTCATATGACTACATTTTGAGATCAATGGTTGATCACTGCTATCGTGTCCCAATCTCTTAGCTAGTTTGACACGATGTTTCGTATGTGAAGACACGGTCCACTAAGCTTTAAGAGAAATAAGAAATATAATACATTCATTGTTATCAACGTAATACATTTTACAATTTATCTCATTCGTAATTTTTTTTTCATACGCCCCTTCGATTTTCTATATTAATTAATTTTTTAAATTAAAAAACATCTTTTAGTTTTAAAATAGTTGACTTAAATGTAATTAATGAATTGAAGTTTTTTGTCGTAATGTTTATTTCATTCAACAAATTAACTGTACACCACACATCGATATAAACTGGTTCGATTACATACAGAGTTGTTTCCCTTAGCACCAATCCGAACCTTAATTCAAAACCACCCATCGCCCAATCTCACATACGGAGTTGTCAGACCTTTCAGGCCCTTTTAATGCTTTCATCTCAAAAGTAGTCTAAAAACACATTATCTTGCGATTTAAAACCCATTCGATATGTTTTAAGTATCAGAATATTGCCACATTTCTTTAATAGTAGCAATTCTAAGCAATAAACGGTTTCTGGTCAGGGTGTCAGTTTGTACCAAGCCGTAATATAAGACTGGTGAAAAGAAATACAAGCTATGAGAAAATAAAATTATGCATGGTATAGTATTGTATTCATTGGAAATCTTTCCTTTTGTTTCGCGGGGTTTTCATAATTTATTTAAAAACTAGCCGGCAGAATGGTTTTATTAAAACTTTTGTCGTACGTATTTAAAGTTTGGCATGATCAATTTTAAAGAGACGTTTTTCATGGAATACCAAGAATATTGTCTTGGTAGTTACAGATATTAAAGCCCCAATGCTAAAATAAACATGATAATTTTCTCTACAATCACACTTAGATTTCCAGTCGGATTATCTTTAACGTGCATATCAGTTCGACGCTCTTTCAGGTCAGCTTCACCAATCTGCCGGGGAAACCTGGCTGAAGGTACCCGAAGGTTTAACCTCGACCTTCTTTGATACTGTACGAATACCTCATACTGAAAAGTGAATCGGAAATATCGAGCCGTTATTCGAGGCCAAGGGCGATATCTACGTTCTTAATATTGAGATAGACACAGACTGCTAATTTAATACACAACTACACGTCATACAATTTTATGGAAATTGTTTGAAATGTGTCTATTGCACATTGTAACTTAAAGATCAAATATGATAGAGATGCTTTCTGAGTAACTTCGTAATGGTAATTGAGCTTGGAACCAGCAAGATGTTTAAGATTCTACTCTGGATGGTTGTTGGAATACATTCTCTGGTCATTGAGAAAGGAGATCGTCTCATGTTAGATCCCATAACGAATTCTGATCCAACAACGCCGGTATTGACTACTACATCTCGCTCTGCATTGTCATGTTTTGTTAAATGCTTACAGATGGCATGTGATTCAGTGGTGTACTGTACAGGTTTATCTGCTTGTTCTTTGTATCTGACTAAAGAACGCACTTTGAATGTTAATGATACAAAGGGAACCCCTGATCAATGTACTTATATAAGACGAAAGGTTTGTATCTTTAACTTTCTATATTTTAACTTAACAAATGTACACAAATTGCTTGGAAGTTTTTAAGAAAAAAAAATTTCAGTGTAAAAAAAAACTCGATAAATACATACTTAATTCTATAGAAAAACAAGAAGAAAACACTGGGGTATGAGATTTACAGACATTTTTTTTACATCTTTTTTTAGACAATATCATATACCAACTTGTTTTATGAAGAATTGTGAATACAATTGCATTGAAATTCGCTCTTCTTCTGGTCATATTTCTTAAATCCTTGATCAAGTGGCTATGGTTTGATTCACTAAAGTGACCGGAATGACCATATAATTGTAGACAGTCCTCTGTTTATTTCTATTTTCAACGTTTCAGAATGTTTGTGAAAGTGGGGAGTATGCCAATGGTATCTGTATACATTATAATGATACTCAGTTTCAGACATTTGTTTCAGGTAAATATTCAACCATTAACTTCCATTTTATAGGTCATCTAAATTCTAGGTGAAAACTGGTATTTATATATCTTAAAGCAACTAGTTAACCAACCAATAAAATCAATGAAATGGAATGAGCCATACTATAAGATATTTTGAACTGTGGCATAACAAGAGCGGAAAAAAGCATACAATACATGAACATATTTTGTTTCGATATACGTTCTTTCAGTTTGAATTTAACGGTTTATTGTTACCATGTATTTATTTGCCTTTACAGATTCCTATAAATTGATGTATGAATCCGGTAATTACAATACTAATGAGGTGTTATTACACAGACATATTGACCTTGGTTACAAATTAGGCCTGCGGTTAAAAGTTACTGAGAAGTTCAGTTTGGATGATGGAACAAATTTTACAAGGTATATACCACCATCAATAATCGGTATGGGATCTGATTTCATTCAAGAACAAGTTATGAGTCTGATGATGCTATCAGGCCGATCTATAAATCCAGACATCATCAAGGCATATGAAATCATGGCATCAAATGGCAAGAGGATTTCATTCAACTCTTCTTCATCTGCACCCGAAACAAAAGAAACTTCTCTCCAATGGTATATGAGAAAGCTCAATGAAACTGAGGAATGCTATAGCAAAGTTCCAAATGGTGAAGTAACCGGAACTATGAGCGACTGTATAGCAGCAGTTCAGAATGGTTCCGAGTTGTATGTCGTAACCTCATCTTTGGCAGGTCCAGTAACTATTGAAATTCTAGATGTCGCCTCGCTGGAATACTCATTTCCATTACACTTAGATTTCCATCAAGTTCAAGGGGAGGATTTCGAGCCGTATGATGATTCTACAGCTTGGAGTGTGGTGGTAGGCAGGTCTAATGAAGCTCTTATAACAAGAGTTGCTGTAAAAATGGAAATCGATAGGCCATATTCAATTAGAACCGAGGATCAAAAGGTGCAGTACTTTATCGACATTGGCTGGTATAAGGCATTTTCTGTAAGTGAAAATGGGCACATTCTTGAAGGAACTATACAAAATTTGATGGATGTCATTAAGTCCGGTAGTCGTGTCAGAGTAATGACACACTTTGATCGTACTCGGATGTTAACAACCAATGCCCTGTACATCAATGAATTAGACAGATCTGTCCAAGGTATCACATCAGGTTACCCGCACACCAACGACATTCTACAAACTTTAAGACCGGCTTTGCGATATACTTACTTACAAACATACGGAGAAGCAAAAATGTGTATTATGGGAGTTGGAAATCCGTCAGTTCTCGCAGAAATAGAACCGTTTCAGATGAAAAGCGAATGGTATGTTGAATCGAGGCCCTGGACATGTGTGTTGAAGACTGATGAAAATCAGAACATTGGTTTTGGAAGCATCGAAGATCTGAAACAAGCTGTTATAAACCAGAAGGACGTTCGATTGATCATCGCCACTTCTCCTCACGATAAATTAGCTGTCGATGTAACTGAAACAAGGTTTTATGACGACGGTTCATTCGTTTGCCAATTTGGACCAGTTACTATGAATGTTACCACCTGCATGCAATGGAGTGGAGTTGTAAATGAATCATTGATTGTTCAGATTGTCGAAACAATTCCCTTTCAGTCGACAGGTTCTGGTACGATGAAATACATTACGAATGCTATAGAATGGTTCGTCAACTAGCTGAGTAGAAAAACTAGAAAACATAACAAAGCACTTCTTAAATGGTAGTATAATTTTGCACGAAAAAAAAACTTTTTGAACAATATAGTAACATAGTACAACTTCTGTAAACCTACATCACCATCAGAATTACTAAACCAATGTAATCCATCTTGTTCTTACTTACCTCTCAAAAACGATGATTATAGTCTCACAAGTTTGCATTTACATGATGCTCAAGAAGTCGAGATAGATTCGCACTCGCCCATTGGTTCCACAGCACAAGATCAATCCACAAATCAGACCTATGATGGGGTATTTTCTGACAAACCTGAAACTCAAACAAACAAAAGGCCGCGGTACACGATGAACAAATCATCACTTAGTGATAGCACTCTACCGGAGACTGAATCTGATGCTGACGATTCTGATAGAGAAACCAAGGAAGAAAAGAAAACTTTTCGAATGTTCCTCCTCTGATGAAGATCTTGCCCACTCTCCAATTAGACCAATTTCAACAACCTCTGTACCTTCATCCCCAAATACACCCACACACAACCCCCCACATAAAAGATCAAAGCCAGGAAAAGCCATGCCAGAAAAATGGAAAAAGAACATACAAAAGCAATTACGAATGGAAGGAAAGGATTATAGCGGGATAAAGAAAGATGACGAGGGTCATTATGTGTATTCATCTGAGAAGCAAAAGAGAACATTGGGAGAAAGGAATTGTACTCGATTGTGTGCAATAGGGAAAAAATGCACTTCATTCAGTGAGGATGAACGATCTTCTATATTTGATCGTTTTTGGACGAACTTAAATTGGGATCAAAAGAGAGTTTTTGTTGCTGGATTGATAGACAAGGTTGAAGTAAAAGAAAGGAGGAAGAAAACGGGCGAAAGTCGAAAGAAGTATTCCTTTAAGTATTTCTTGAAAAAGAATGAATAACGCCTTCCCGTCTGTCGCAATATGATGTTAAATACTCTTGGACTTAAAGACAAGATGGTTTACGAGTGGATGAAAGATGTTAGTGTGGATGTACCGAACAAAACACCAGATAAACGACGCAATACGCAACGCACTGATAACAAAGTCATTGCAGCCAAAGAATTTCTGGGGAAACTACCAAACCTACCTTCTCATTACTGTCGCGCAACATCGAATAAGAAATATCTTGAACCCATTTTCACCACATTCGCAGACTTATATCGAGTTTACAAACAGTATTGTACAACTGAAGGAGTGGGCATTGTTTGTAAGAAGGCCTTTAAGTCATGTTTTGATGATTTGAATCTGTCGCTTTCTCGTCCTAAGAAGGACCAGTGTGATATTTGCTGTGGATTCGAAGCCGGAAATATCTCAGAGATTGATTATAACAACCATATTAATCTGAAAAATGAGGCGAGGATGAAAATTCCAATGACAAAGCACGAGCTGAAAATGACAATCGTATTAAAGTCATAACCCTTGATCTCCAGTCATTGCTCCTCAGTCCACGTATTCAAGCTAGCTCCATGTATTATAAAACTAAGTTAGGCTGTCACAATTACACAATATATGACTTGAACACAAGGCAGGTTGTTTGCTACTTTTGGCACGAAGGGGAGGGAGAACTTTCCGCGAACTCCTTTGCCTCGTGTTGAGCGGATTACATTGATAATTTGTCGGGACATATAGACGAACTTATAATTTTCAGTGATGGTTGTACATACCAAAATCGAAACGTCATCTTATCTAATACCCTTCTAAAACTATCTGAAGATAAGAATATTACAATTGTCCAAAAATTTCTAGAGAAAGGTCACACCCAAATGGAGTGTGACAGTGTCCATAGCACTATTGAGAGGCGTTTACGCAACAAGCCTATTTACGTTCCACAAAATTATGTAGATCTAATAGGTACTGCCCGTGTTTCTCCTCCGTACAAAGTAAAGTATCTCTCCAGTGATTTTTTTCGGAAATATTCGGAATTGAAGTACTATACCTCAATCCGTCCTGGTCGCGATAGTGGAGACCCTGTAGTTACTAATATACGACTTCTCCAATACAAAAACGGAATTATCTCCCATAAGTTACGGTATTCTGATACAGAATTTGAAGAGTTACCTTGTAGACGTCGAAACTCAGAGGCATCCGAAACACAGTTAACCATTCCAAAACTTTATGATGTAAAACCAAAAATCAAAGCAAAGAAATACAAACATTTGCAGGAACTAAAAGCAGTTATTCCTAAGGATTACCACCCGTTTTATGATGGCCTTATTCACGATTAACTCATGCCCATCTAATCCACATTGAGAATGAGTTTATTTGTATTGTTATATTTTATTGTGATAGTAACTAAGCCGTTTTAATTTCATTCTTTGAGATTTATTTTACAGTACACTCTTTTCATACAGAATATCAAGTAGATATCGTCATTCTTTGTTTTTATTGAAATGATTTTTTTTTTAATAAAATTTGTTAACTCGTTTGAATGATATATTTTTCATTCATGTGGACTTTATCTGTTTAGTAATATCAAAAAAATATTCATAAAACATGTCTATCTGTTAAAATCAAAATGACGTATAACATCATTTTTCTCAAATTGTAATGTCAAAATCGCGTATATCCATTTCTGACGTCACGAATGTAGACCCACACAAAAATGTACCAGCATAGTATGTAAAGACGCATAAGAACTATATATACCAAAAACTAACATTATTCTTCCATTATTAACAAAGTTATGCAGTTTTTTGTCTGTCCTGAAAAATTTTGAATTCTGCATATTCGCGATTTTGGAAGCCCACCGACGATATGGGAACTCGTTCGTATCCCATACAAATACGCTTTTAAGATTACCAAAAGTATCCGGATAATTTAAAAGGGTTATAGGCAAAAAGCCAATGCAAGACATTGGGCAAAACCATTGCTTCAAGTGATCCTGTGTGCATCGTTAGTCGAGGGTTTCTGTCCAGTAATAATGTAACGAGTAACGAGACGCCATTATTGATATTTTAAAATAAAAATATTTATCATTTTGTCTGCTTATTTATGTGTTTCTTTCTTAATATCATACGACGAAAATCAAGAAATTTTATAAATTATACTTCAAAGACATAGCATTAGAAAATGAACTGAAAACATCCACATATGGGTGGAAACAACACTACCTCGAAATTGTGAAACTTTTTTTAGTAAACCCAATCGCACGAAGAGATAACTATATTTGTTTATATTTCGTACATAAATGGCGCTTACGTATGTAAACTTAACTGCGTGATTACAGCATTCTATGATAATAGCCCCATGAAGTCAAGGTATTCGATGTAGCTTAAGATTGTGAAGATTACGCTTGAATACTACCGTTTGCCATTCAGAAATGAGGGGACCATTTATACTAAAGGTTTAAAACTTGGATGTCACTGACATCGTTAACATTATCCTTTATGCCATTAATGGTATCCTACACATTCTGAGAGCGGAATTTGGGTAATGACGTCACTACTGAATTAAGTTCTTCAAGGTGAATTATCGAGGCATTTATCTCGATCTTTACCCTGATATTTCATTAAAAAAGACCAAAATAGTTAATATTTTCACTTTTCAATAAGCAGAAAGTCATTATAGAGGTGTATCATTAAAACGTCGTTAAGACGATCTCGCAAGTGTTAATCACAAGCAGCAAACAACAGCTGTTGGGACGGAATACGGGCTTTGATGAATTTTCACAGAGATGTTGTCGTCGGTTGATGGCTAAATTATGATTCTTCACGCCAACAGTTTTCCTTAATTGAAATTTCTCGAATGACAATAAGTAGTACCTCGTTATAAAAGTATAGTTCAAATTTTCTTCCAGTCCTCTTGTCAACTTGTCCAAACAATGAGGAACATCGGACTTATTTCTCTTCACATTATTGTGGGTAAGTGTTCTTCACTTTTCTTTTTTTTTATAAAAAGGCCTTAACTTGATTTTTCTTCCGGCACAGAAAATAAATCAAAGACAGACAGGTTTCTGGTTATATATTAAAAAGTCACTATATACGGATTATGGAAGACCATTGATGACTGAAGTTCTGGCAAATTTTGGAATTTGGATTTCGGAAAAGTGAGTGTCAAATGAATTGTTTTTTTTTTTTAAATATAATACAGTACTGATAAACACGGGCTGCAAAAATCAATTTATTGTATTTCCGTGTAATTTCCTTAGTCACAACTCAATCGCCTCCGTTTTTTTCTCTATTACAAATAGGTATTGCTTAGGCTAGTAATATACACCCATAGTAGCGGTTAACAAATTTTATCATTAATTTCTTATGCAGTATATTATCCAAAATAGTCCAAAATCAAATGCATGACAATTTTTTGTGAATTGAAAAACATTACAAAATTTAGAAATCTGAATCTTAAAATTGAGAACTTCAAAGATTTTTTTTTTAATGAATTGAAATTACACAAAAGTTCAGAAATTCAGAAACCAGTGATGGTCAATTTAATATGATATGGTTATTCGATTGTATATACCGATATCAAGGTGTCCAGAAAAAACTTGATCTTGATATTAGATTGCCACTCATAGATCTCAATCTCTTCTACTCATGAAATAGAATTTGAAAATTAGCTTAGTCTATAAGAAAGACTTTGCGTTGAAAAATATATAAATTTTTCAATTTTCAATCATGAATAAAAACACACTTCTATTCTAGAAATTATAACCGAAAATGAAACTGAATACAAACACACTTCCCTGACAGATATTTCTACCCGATATGAACATTATTTTGACTGAGATTTGGTATGTTATGTTTAATAAAATGGAATACGAAATAAACTTACCGATATTCTCGGGATATGTTGGCATAAGAAGGCTATTCACTAAGAATTGGTATCAATATTTCACTCATTTCAGTGCAAATCGCAGGCAAATATCCCCAATCTTCAATGTTTACATCATACGAGTTTCTCTAGGACGGTGGCGAGTTATGTCCCTTTTACAAATGCACGTGCATATCAATGATTGTCCGAAATATTCTAGTCGTTATAAATAAAATCAGGCAATAAATCAAGAGTTTCATGAAAACTATCTTCATTGTTAGCAATGAAATCAACTTTATTACTTTAATACTTGATGTGATTCTATACACAGTGTGGTCGGACAGTAAACAGGTGATACTCTCCTGTTTATATCAATGCAAGTCTTGTATAGGAAATATTTCATGTACATTACATATGAACAAGAAGTTGCGTTAAAAGACTGGACAGACAAACAGATAGACATGGACAGAAAATGGTCTGAAATGGACAGTGGCGAAGAAATCAATGAATGTCTGTATTTCGGTATTGTAGAAGAATTAAACCTGATTTTAATTTTGTGTTTCAGTGTTAGTGTTTATGATCAGATCCTCAGATGCCTCTTCATGTTCGTGTCCATTATGTATGAAATATGACGATCATCAACAGCGCTGTGAATGTTGTGTTTATTCTGTGTTTGGTAAACGATCGGATCCCATCATGAAAAGAGTAAAAATTGATACAAGTGAAGAGTGGAATCGTGTGGAAGATCCATTAACTGCACTCTATGAAATAAAAAGGGAATTTATTGAACGATACAAGAAATGATTTTTCTCTTGTGTGTTGTGTTATATTGTCATTATGGATAAGGAAAATAAAATATTGGATATGTTTTCATTCATATATCCGAATAGTTCGATTAATCTTATTCATAAATGCAGTTGGATATTTCATAATAATTATTTTATGGCCAAACGTTTTACATTCGGATAACTCAATATTGTGATAATCGAATAGTTTAATATCTCGATATCTGAATGGTTAATATTTTGGCATTCGAATAGTTTAATATTTCGATATGCGAATAGTTTAATATTTCGATATTCGAATGGCTCAACATTGCGATAATCAGATGAATATTTAGATATTCGTAAAGTTTAATATTTCGATTTTCGATTACTTTAATATTTCGATTTTCGATTACTTTAATATTTCGATATTCGAATAGTTTGATATTTCGATATTCCAATAGCTCAATATTTCAATATTCGCATAGTTCAATATTTCGTCTTGTAAACATTATAAGAAATCAAATAAAGTTTTACAAAGCTATATTATTTTATCTTTAAATTCATTTCCAGTTTTTAACACAATTATTTGTCTCTCCGCATGGCTTGAGCACACTCGTAATTAAGTTTCCATTTGATAGAATATTATCTCTAAGTTTTGTACTGAGAAAAAGTAACAAAGATATGGATTTTTGTGATCCAGTTCGTTTTTCCAATGAAGATTTCGTATTTCTTGTTGGTGACCGCTTTCCAATGACATTATATACACAACAAGTACATCTTTGGTGGTAGTCCACAACAGTGACACATGCATGACACCTGCAGGATACCGACGTCATAGTTGAACATACCTCAACCATAACACATATTAAAAGAAGGTATACTGAAATGACAAAAAAAAGTGGTATGGGAGGTGACAAGAAAGATAGTCATGTTCTTGGAATGGCGACAACAGGTATAACCATTGTTAGTAGTGGTATTATACGCCATGTTCTTCTAGATTTTTAAACAAAAAAGCGACCAAATGTTGTGGAATATTTATCGTATTATACACAAATAATTTCAGAAAAGACAAATCCATAAAACTTCATTTTTTTGTCAGAAAATAATTTTTACGTCAAATCTCACAAAATGTCCACTGAACATTTGCATCTCGTTAAAAATTTACGTTTTTCGTCTCAGCAAGTGTCTACACCATTCGTCAAAGTTATAATGCGTTAGACAAATTCTGATATCGCATTTATGTTAGAAAACGCCTCAGTAAACGATAACTTTTGTTTCAGAAAAAGTTTATTTTGATTTCAGAAAAGGTCTAATTAAGTCTCAGAAAACCGTCTACAAATATTTATTTTCGTCTCTTTGTAAGTTTTGGATAAATGTCTATCTATGTCAGAAAAAGTATATAATCGTCTCAGTAAAGGTCTATTTATGTCTGAAAACGTCTATTGTCGATTCAGTAAACGTCTACTTACGTTAGAAAACGTTATATATTTCCTTTCAGTAAACATCTATTTATGTTATATACACTTTTACTTAGTAAAGGTCTACTTTTGTCAGAAATCGTCTATCGACGCAGTCCATTTATATCTGAAAATGAATCCTTTCATCTCTATTGAAGTCTACTTGTGTCAGAAAGCGTCTTCTTTTCATGTACGTAAGCAAAATAACGCACTTCCTCAGATTCTGGTCTAAAAGACTCTAATGAACCACTAATGAATCAGACTTTTTAAGATAAATAGACACAGCTTTATGGAACAACAACCACTGGTTAAAGTTTTATGCAAAGTATGTATCGTACTCACTATTGCAAAATGTCATATAACTACTTTAAAATAAATACTCACCTAAAAATTTTGGAATCATTTTCAATTACTCCGACCACCTTGATGTTTCACTGCGGAATAATTTCCGAAAGAACGCAATATACGTATTTATATATGAATCTGACGCCCTTCTTACAAAATTCTAATAATGCCACGAACATAAATGACAGAATTTTCATATCGTTTCATTGTTCTGAAGAGAGACTTGATATATTATTAACTGGCTCTGTCATTTTTTATTTTAATTATCCCCGCTGATGGTCATTGAAAGCGTGTGAATGATGAACATTTTTTTTTTTTTTACAATAATATATACAATACAATCACGACAGCGTGTAGTGCACTGTACATGTATTTCGAAATCAATTTTTCTTCAATAAATGGCAAACTTTTTTGCAGAATGTTTATGAAAGATTCCCCTCGAAGCATCATGTATATAAGTCTATTTCATTTTATTTATTAAACGTAATATGTAAAATGACATAGACTAGTGTCTTGTAGCATTGTAATAATATAGAATTAAGCTCTGAGTAACAACATGAATCAAATTCTGTTTTAATATTTCTACAATATATAAATATATTTTCAAATATCAAATTGTCGAGGTGTCCGTGGCTAATTGTTATCGGTATCATTTACAAAATCCGTGGATGTGGATGTCAAGGCATTCAAAATTTCCACGCTATTTTTTTCATATAAATTATTATACAAAATGTCACATATTGGCCAGTGGTATCCTTGCACTATTGTTCGTTGCGTGATTTGAATTTTTCGATGAAAAAAAAAACAAGTTTGGAAACGTTGGGGGGTGCTTTTCAAGTCGACTTCGTGTTCTAAATATAACACTGATAGGCGTTTCTTTTGAAACCTACGAGTCAATTCAAAATCATACACCACTCAGAGTAGCTATCTATTCTCATAAAATTATTAAACGAGAAAAGGGATGATGAATTTCTGTGACATTTTTCTTATCACGTAATTTTTTGGCAAACTTTGAGTAGACAATTTTATTATTTTTTTTCTATTATTATTAACATTGTAAAAAGAAAAGTCCGTAAATGGAAAAAAAAAAGAGTTTGACTAGGCCTACTCTTTCGAAATTAGAGCTGTAAAGAGTGTGCATATATTATTTCCGCTTGTAAATCTAGACTATCAAAGTGAAAGTAGATCTAATGCCAAAATAACAGAACACTGGACTAAAAGATGCCTATTTCTTAGAGATTTTAATTTGATAAGACTACCCGCACAGAATTTTCATTTACAAAGGTGCTATCTTAGAAATTGGGTATTAAGAGCATAGAATAATAACTTTTCTTTCGATTCTGCTCAATTTATCTTATAAGTTATTATGACTAGTTGGATGAGCATTGCATGTATAGCAACTGGTTTGACAGCTGGAATCATGATCATAAAACGTCTTTTGACAAGAAACGCTATTTACAAGGCCAATTTATTAATGACAGGCAAGACTGCTATTGTAACTGGAGCAAATGTTGGAATAGGAAAAGCTACAGCCTTGGATTTGGCTCGAAGAAATGCAAGAGTTATTCTTGCCTGCAGAGATCTTAAGAAGGCTGAGAAAGCGGTCAAAGACATTAGGGGATATACATCTAATGGTGAATTGATTGTAAAACAACTTGATCTTGCCAGCTTGAAATCTGTGCGACAATTTTGTCAAGACATTTGTCAGGAAGAGTCTCATTTGGATGTGTTGATAAACAATGCAGGGGTCTTTCAATGTCCCTATATGAAAACAGAGGATGGTTTGGAAATGCAGATGGGTGTGAATCATTTTGGTCATTTTTTGTTGACCAATTTACTGTTGGATTTGCTGAAAAAATCTGCTCCCAGTCGTGTGGTGATCGTCTCATCTGCTCTCCTTAAACGTGGAAAGATTAATTTTGATGATATAAACAGTGAAGAAAGTTATTCTCCATCCAAAGGCTATGCAAACAGTAAATTAGCTAATGCGTTATTTGCTCGAGAACTGAGTCAACGATTGCAAGGAACAGGAGTTAATGTGTACTGCCTTCATCCTGGAGTGGTAGCTACAGATCTGGGAAGACACTTGGTACCTCAAGCTCTATTAGGAGTACTTAGACCACTAGCTGGTTTGGTACTAAAGACCAGTACAGAAGGCTGTCAGACTGTAGTATATTGTAGTGTAGAACCAGAGTTAGACAATGAAACTGGCAATTATTATGGAGATTGCCACCAGAAACCATGGAGTCCAGCAGCAAGTGATCTAATGTCAGCCAAGAAGCTGTGGGAAGTTAGCTCCATTTTAACAGGCTTATCTACCAAGAAATTACAATAAAAACTTGAAAAGAACCCTAATAAACCTAGATTATTTTGTTTCATAAAGCAGCAGTTGAAAACTGACATTTAATAATATTTGTAGTACAGTAAATGTGTTTATTTTTCAATATGGTTCCGCATTAGAAAAATTCCAAAGAATTCCCTATAGCAATGCACATAATTGCCAAGTGTAGCAAAATTATGTCAAAGTTACAATTGATTGCATGTATGTTAGAACGTGCCCCCATTTAATGAAAAAAATGAAATGAATGGAATTTTACGTCCTACTCCCCATTTAATGAAGACATTAACAAATTATTTTCGGCCTGTTAAATGCCCCATATACAACAACATCTTAAAAATATTGAATTTAACAAATAAGCCAAATGATATAACAGCAACAATTTATTAAAGGTATTTACAGTATAATAATTGATATCATGATAACCAATCTTTCATATAAACACAAGTAGTGGGTGAAATAGCACCACCATCATGGCACTGATCAAATACCTGCAATAAAAAGTATGCTAATGACAAATCAGAAAGGTATCTACAAAAATTTGTATGTATCAGAGACACCAACATGTAACTTTTAAAAAAACCAGGATGAAATTCTGAGGCTCTCAACCTATACTAGGATCTTGATTTGCAAGCAACCTTCAAGATACCATCAAGATCAAATGAAAACCCTATTTATATTGCGCTAAAGGAAATGTTGACATTGAATGGACAGGGTCATAGCAACGTATAACCACAGTCAATCTAATTAAAATTTGATTACAATTTTGTTTCATTATCATTATTTTTGTCTGTTTCATTTGTAATCTAACAAGATTTATTCCAAGATCATGTTCTGGCGACATTCCAAGCTATTTAGAGCAGACAAACACGCACTTCTTTTTACATGTGAGTATCAACAGTTACATAATCTCATTGGTCAGATTGCTCTACTTTGGGTTTTGCTATCCCTCAATTCATAGTCGATATTGTCAATGGTATAAATCTTTTTAGATTACAATGGAGACCAATGAAAAATAATAACGAAACAAAATTGTAATCAAATTTCAATTTGATTAGTCCACATTCATAGAGTTGGCAAATTAACTAAATCATAATTTTGGTATATCGCAGAAAGTGTTTACTTACTGGACATGAACCACAAGGCATCCTCATTAAACCAGTTGTTTCTAATACAGGTTTTACTGATCTATATAATTTTCTCTGTTCATCAGTTTGGTTACCAGCTAGGACTGCTCTTTCTACCTTACCATCATAGATTAATGTATCTAATATTGTCTCTATATCTTCTACTGCTAACTGAACCTAATACAGAGGATGATAAATCTTTAATAATTGATAAAACTGCAGGAAGTAACAGAATTTTTGTGACTTATGAAACTGCCGATGAATTTACCTTTTTTTAAAGAGACAGATGCGCCATTTTTTGGACCAATCATACATTAGTCTCAGAAACCGGTTTATTAGCTAAGCCAATCAGTAATAGTGTTTACAGCTCATCATCAAAATGTGAGTCTTCAAATCCATGCGTGTCCAGAATTATCCGCATTTGAAAGTTAAAAAGAAACATTGTCTTTTCTTAAGACACTGCCATATATAGAAAAGATATCTTTAGAAATAGGAAAAGAAATTCCTAGATTGAAGTATTTTTGAAGGAATTATTCGATGTTCCTACTGCTTCTTAAGACTATTTACATATATTTAAGACTCGAGACCCCAAAAATGGTGCATCTGTCCATTTAAGCTAAAAAATAAAACTTTTACATGCCAGTCTTTTGTCTTTCTGCATGAATTAAATTGTCATCCAAGCATCTTCATGCTATACTATTACAACTCTACTGCCATGTTTCAGCCATAGCAAACCTTCAAAAATCTTATTTTGTAACTTACTTAAGTTATTCTTGTATAGGATACAAAGTCGCTACGTCTGTTTCAAATTGGGCACCAATGTTCCTTGTTCTTACATTTTCCAAATGAGTGCCAAATTGGTGATATCGATTTGTGGCTTTTGATGATATACGTTCACTGTCATTCCCTTTTCTTGAAAACATCTGTAGAGCTGTAAGTTCTGGTTTGAAATTGGTTTAGAAAATCTTTTTCCGAAATACCTTCATACACATATTGAAGAGTAACCTAAAGGGCTCAATCTCTATTTCATGTGTTTTGTAAAGATTCTTCACATTTTTTTTATGTGTATCCTGAGCTCTAAAAATTGAAGTTTTGCTATGGCCAAAAGTGATATTATGAAGATGCCAAACCTACCTAATGGAAACAGTTGTGAGTACCTTGAGACCAGCTTGCTGATCCAACAGATCACAGGTCTCCAAAATTAAAAATAGACTATTCAAATAATGAACTTACTTTACTGATACCAAGTTGAGATATGAACTTCCAGATTTCTTGAGATGAAGCATAAGATCCATTTTTCTGAGCCACAGGGTCGGTTTTACCTTCACTAGCAGTAATAGCCTGAAATATCCAATGAAATTGATCATTTTACTTATACTTCCGAAAGGCAATCTGCACACAATAAGATATCTGGCCTACTTGTGTTGACTGGTAAACTCTTTGATTTTGTTTTCATAAGGCATGATAACAATATCATTTTATTGACAGTGTTTCCACTAAGAGCAAGAGCAAAAGCCATGTGTTTCCATATCATCAATTAATTGTTGATTCTAAATGTCTGTAATGAGTAGCTCCAAACTAGATTTTTCCAAGATTTTCGAAATAGTTATAGTTCTTTTAGCTATAGAAATCACTTTTCAGATTTAAAATCTGGTAAAACAGTTCCAAAGTTCAAACTATCATAACTTTTCAATATTATGAGGTCAAAGGTGATATCTGCCTGTTAATACCCCCTTGGTAATGACCAGAGTAGATTTTCTAGTTATATTCTAATTTAAATGTAGAGGGATGACTGATTTTAGTTCTGAAACTTGCTGATACGAAGGGGTTTCAGAGGTTTCAGAAAATATTCTTACCCTCTGTTGTAAATATTTTAGACATTGTTGATTTAAAACCTCTACAAATTCTGATTCAAAATCCTGATCACTATACCAAGCTCCTCCTGTAACTGATCTATCTGGCTCTAAATTATATAACATGTATACCTTCTTTTTAGATGCCTGGAAAAACAATTTCATGGTTATAAAAGTATATCAATATTTATGGGGTAGGCTAATAGTAAGTCCAGTAGGGACATAGTAACTTGCTATTTAATATCATGCCCTATCATGTGGGCCTGCCATCACTCTTTCCCATCTACTCATTCAAATTTTGCTTGTGCTCACTCTGTTGACCATTTCTCACTGCCTTGTGAAATAGTATTTGAAGGGGCATTCTGCTTTTTTGTAAAACATTTTCATTATCAAAAACACATAAATTATACCTGAAAATACTTCAAAAGTACGCTATTTATATCTATGTATCTACTTGATCAAAAAGAATTTGTTTTAAAAGGTTTAATTAAAAACTGATTGTTAATTAAGCAGTTTGACCTAGTTTCAGTGCTTGGCTTTATCATGGCTCGTTATATTTAGTTGAAATCTTTAGAAAACATAGGAGACATATTTCTCTACAATTAGTTTTTTAACAGCTTGCAAATAGCATAAAGGTTACGAAACCTTTTACGTAAAGTTTTGGCGTTCAAAAAACAATGGCTGGATTTTTTTTTTAGTTAAAACTTTCAGATACGCTATTGGATATATTTCTATAGATTTTGGTTTACAGTTTTCACAAATTCAAGCAAAAATGTTATTCGACCTACAAAAAAAGCGGAATGACCCTTTAACACAATATTTCAAATTTTCCATATACTGCAATTACATGTTCATTCCACAGTCTGGTTATATTTTCATAGCACACTCAGCTATTTTAATAATTATTAAACTAATTCCCTTTAAAATGAAAATTTTAAAGAAATTCATATACCTTCATCCTTTTTAATAGTTCATTTGGAAACTAGGCAAAGTAGAGAAAAAGTTTATAACATTAATTTTACTTTAGTGTTAGTTAAACAAATATGGCATTTTAATACATACATAAGAATACCTAATAAAAGATAACAAATATTATAACATTTATTGCCAGTTAAGAATAAACTCTGATATACTTACAGCTACAGATTTAACAGCTTTTATCAGTTTCTTACTCTCTAAATTCTTTAATATTTTATTCAGCTGGGTCATTAATAAGTTAGACTTGTATCTGATATCTCTTATCCATATACCTTGATAATAATAAAATAAATTATATACAGCCTTTCACCATGCCATGATACATTTTGCCTGGACATTAAAAGATTATGCCATGATAAATTTTTCTCAACTCGGTGTCCACGTGTTAGAGATGCAGGTCAAGGCTATGTGGAAAAAGCACCAAACCATGTCCTTCAGGATAATAAACAGCGGGTCAGTGTGCTACAGATGTTTTAAATCCTTCAACAGTTAAAATCCAAAAAGAGCAAACT
This sequence comes from Lottia gigantea, assembly GCF_000327385.1. Lineage (NCBI taxonomy): Eukaryota > Metazoa > Mollusca > Gastropoda > Lottiidae > Lottia > Lottia gigantea. The sequence continues at coordinate 233,864 of NW_008710370.1, forward strand.
AATGCAGCTGTCGTGACAAAAATGTCTTTACTGTACGACATTTCAATTCTTCACAAGCCCAATCAGTGGGATGTAAAACTCCATTTGTTATTTGAAATAGCTACCTTTATTTTCAGCTTCTTTAATGATCTGATAAACTAATTTCTCCTGATTGTCTGCCCCTTTCATTTGACTGTAAAGAAAATAACAATTCAAACACAGAAACATTTGGCACTTGAAACTTCTTGTGCCTCTCCAATAACTACACATATAGATTTTGTAGTTTTCCAGTCCAGATGCTAAGTGTGTTCACAGGTGTATTGTAAAAGATATACTTAATAAAAAGCACAAATATAAGCTTACAGACTCATAAGTCATAGATCATGTTAAAATTTCTATTATCAGATTTTCTTCTTATACCCATGTCATTTCCATTGCCCATAAATTAAAAATCATTGTACAAACCTATTAGATGATTGTCCATCTTTTAATTTGTAAATCAATTTTGTTCCACTCTTGAATATTTCTAATTTACCCTGAAATATATGTCATTTTCTAAACTTTTTGAATTGTATCGACGCACATTGCCATTTTAAACAAATTTGGCTGATTAGTTCGGTCGATCATGAATTGATCTGGTTGTATCTCATGATTTTGACTATCTTTTCAGAACACCTAATGGTATTTCTCTTTGGGGGAGTTCACTCCTATACAACTTTAACTAACGTACCGTACCAATTTAGTTATTCTGTAGACAGATTTATATTATCTATGTGCTCTGTTTTAGTTCAATTGACACTTACTGTTGAGAGAAGGCGATTTATAGCTGTTACTCTCTGTTTAACATCAAACTGTGGCATATCTTGCTTAATTATATCTTCATTAATTCCACCAGGTTTTTCATGGCAAAGATTTAAGATTCTGAAAGTATTTCAAAACATAATTACATTATAAAATTTAAGGCCCTATAAAATAAATCCTTTCAAAGATTTCTTTTAAAATATTCACTGAACAAAAATCTGATAAATGAACGAAATTGTTCATTTTAATGCAATTAAGTGTGTTCAATCTTTACACTTTCAACTGACTTAATAGAATGCACAATGCACAGTTTAAAAAAATGCACAAAAAAACAATAAAAAAAACCCACAAAAACACAAAAGTCAAAGAAACGAGAATGCTGACAGTAATGACATTGACACTTTCTCACTCTTCACTAAATTTTGACTTAGTTGTTGATATTTCTTTTATTTTCATCACCCACCTTGTTTCCAAATCAACACCTTCTATAGGCTCTTGTTTGATTTCAACGGCAGTATCAACTTCCATCTTTTGGTTCTTTAAGCTTAATTGATCTACTCCTACTTTTAACTTTGTAAATCTGAAACTGCCTTACTGAATAATTCAGCTCGTCGAACTACAACAATCCAATAATCTAAATCACTCCTTGTTCACGTTGACCATTAACCGGATATTTACGTCTGCTTTTTTGAGCCCCGAAGTAAATGTTTTACTAAGTTTGATTGGCCACAAAATTTGGAAATAACATTAAAACATTAAGAAACAAAACAAAACTAATCCTAAATTGATTTTATAAGATTGAAATTGCCCCTCGAAGTTGATGTTAATTGTATGATATTTGTTTGGTAAATTTCAAATTATGAAACTTTCATTTTTTTTCATCAGTGCGGGATCAATCATGACGATTATGGCGGAAGCCCAGGTACATTTTGTCAATATATTCATCAAATAAACGATTAATAGCTTCTTTAACATAAATATGTCTCTGTATAAATATTTCTTGACATCCAATCTTTGATATTTTTACAGGTTGAGCTCAATGAAGGTTGTAGATTGCCTGTATTATTGAAAAATGGGGATGGTTGGCGTAAGTATAATATATCGATTTTAGCGCCACCTTTCGGCAAATATTATCCATTGTTCAGAATCAAAATGCAGATTATTTCAAATATTCATAACTAGAAGAATGGTATTATATCAAAACCGTGTTTTAAGTATATACAAAGACTATATCTAAGTGAGAAAAGTGTTGAAATTTGGTGTCACGTCACTTTATAAGAAGTAGAAGCTAAATTATGATTGAAATAAGACTTCAATTACCTCCCTTGACGCACTAAAGGGGAATAATTTTAAATTTGATTTTCCTTCCTTGTTGACAAAATTAAGTTATTTATCCTAGATTTTTCTTTTTTTCTACAGATTGGGCTGAAATACTTGGTAAAAAAGATATTAATGGAAAACCACTCTATTATGTCCACTATGAAGACTGTAAGTATTAGAAGATGTAATATGCCTATCTCAAGCACACATACAGTCGAGTAACCTAATTTCGTGGAAACCTATTATTCGTGGATTTCCGGAAAGGATTAATAATTTACATGAGCGACCATGCGCGACCTCCGCATTAGTTTGTTTTAATAAACATGGGTTTTCTCTACAATATCAGCTAGTAGAATGAATCCAGTAGTTTCAAGCAAGGTAAAATGTATTAATGTATACTTTGACAAATACAAAATTTCACTTATTACCAAACGTCACCATTTTTTATCAGCCGAATTTCCTTATAATCCCTAGCCGTGATCAACTAGCCGATTCCGTGTCAGCAGAAAATTTCTATGGAACACAAAGTGGACCGTATTCTTATGTTGTTTCAGTGACTTTTATCAATAAATCACGCTACGTATCTTATTTTGTCAGTCACTATTTTTTTTTTAAATCGTGGTTCTTTGAAGGAATTGTCACTAGTTATAATGAATTGATATTAAAGATAAATACTAAGAGAAGTTAATTATACCACCGGGTATCCATACGTGTTTTTCTAGACTTATTTATAGTTCAAACATTGTACACGAAAATAGGTGACACATTCTGACGCCGTTGCCGAGTTGGTTGCTCATGAAATATGGGTCAAAGTGAAGGATTCATAAAGAAAATCGAAATAAACCAATTTTAATTATTTTGTAGAATATCTGAGGAAACATCTAAGACATAAAAATTTTTTTTTGTTTTTTTTGATTTTGACGAAATTTGGTGTTGAATCCTTATATCCACGAAAATAGGTTACACCACTGTACATTTAGATATATATTTTAAATAAAAAGATACTTATTCTTGGTTGAGTAAAATATTAGGGCTATTTAAGAGTTAATTATTGTTGTTTGTATTTCAGTTAATAAGCGATTGGATGAATGGGTACCTGAAGAACGAATGGATGTGGCGAAATGTGAACTACCCAAGAAAGATAACAAAACACCTAAAAAAGACCCTCTTAATAAGATGTCAAATGGATCTCGATCAGCTTCACCTGATAGAGAATATCTGGTTAGTATTTCTAATGAGGTATGTAGATCTGTTTGTTCAGAAGGACCAGTCATTGTTCCTTGAACTTGATTAATTGTTCATATGAAAATTTTAGGGTGCTTCAAGTGACCAATCATATTCAGTTTGTCAGTTAAGGCTTTGCCAGTTTAAGGCCTGATCTTGGAATCGTGAATGTTATTTTTTATCAAGAAAAAAAGTATACAGTAATCTAATGCATATATTAACTTTATATGGTCTCCATTTCCTAAAACTGAAAGTGAAAGTAGATCTGTTGTTGTTAAGTGTATTCATGTGATCATTTCAGGAGAGTGGCTCATCCAGTGCAATTAATGATTTTAAAAACAGTCCAGTATCATATGTTGATGAAAGCAGCTTAGATGAAATACCAAGAGCATCTGTCACTGTAAGTTTCTAATTTGCTTTCTATTCAACTCCCTTTCTTTTTTTCCATATCAATAATTCTACATACTTTCACTTGCCCTTAGTTTTAGCATATTGGATTTCTCTCATCCTACAAGAATGTGTATTATAATGGAAACACTTACGGCTTCTGTATTAAGTTTGTTTCCATGTAAATTTTGTTTATTTTTTATAGATACCTCTTCAAAATGGCTCCTTATCATTTGGTGGAATGCATAAGAAAACACAAAATTTTAAAAAGCGTAAACTTGAAGAAGACGTAAGTGTTAAAATCAGATTTTTTCTCACTGCCTTATTCAGCTTGATATTGAGTCAACCTCCCCTTTAAATATACCATATCCATACCAACAGTTTTGTGTTTGCTTTTAGTTTCAGTCTGATAGTCAAGAGAACGTACCTAAAACACCTCGTCAAACAGGCAGTATGGTGGCACATCATGATGATATTGTCACCAGAATGAAAAATATAGAATTAATAGAATTGGGTAAATGGAGAATTAAACCCTGGTATTTTTCACCCTATCCTCAGGTGAGTAGAATACACATTATAAACACACTTTAAAATCATCAAGTATCATCCAATATTACAGGTGTTCAACTGTATACTGTGATTTTGTGTATGAAAAGTTATACGCATAGCGAAAAATTAAACTTGAATATGCTTTTAATTTCATTCTGCATTTCATATGCACAAGTTTAGTACCGGTAACTATTTTTCAATACATTGTTTTGATTGTTGATGATTGACATAAACTCTTAAAGAAGAATATGGATTTGTTTGCAGTTTTATTGTAGTGATAAGCCTAATGGTTAATTTTATCTTAATTATAGGAATTAACATCAGCACCATTAGTTTTTATTTGTGAATATTGTTTGAAATATTTAAAGAGTAGCAAATGTTTACAAAGACATTTGGTAAGTATAAATACATAAGAATCAATGTCATTTCCAGTAGCTATTTCACATAATCAGTAGATTTTCAGCAGTTGTTGCTTACCCATCATGAGATAGTGCCCAAATCAATGGCCATAGAATTATCATTTTATAGTTAATTTAAACTTAATACTTAATTACCAAACAAACCAGTCATCAACACTCTATATCTGACTGTCTATCTTCTCTATTTTAGGCCAAATGTCAGTTATGTCATCCACCAGGGAATGAAATCTACAGAAAAAGTAATATATCATTCTTTGAAATAGATGGCAGGAAAAATAAGGTATGCTTACTTAACAATATTTTCAGAAAAAAGTGCTAATGATTAACTTGTGAATGGATGAATAGTACAGATTATTAAGACTTTTGATTTGTTTCAGGGACATTATCATTTCAATTGTCATAAAATATAATCCTGTAAGCAAAATGAAATGCATTACTGAATATACATGTGGGTTCATAACAACCTCTATATGTAGCAGTGTTTTAGTGTGCATTTTATATAAAAATTTATTTTATTTTTTTTTCAGGTGTATGCTCAACATTTGTGTTTATTAGCTAAATTATTTCTGGACCACAAAACATTATATTATGATACAGATCCATTCTTATTTTATGTTATGTGTCAATCAGATAGTAGGGGTTATCATATGGTCGGCTTCTTTTCTAAGGTGAGATTTCTTGTTTAAAACTGGCTTTACTAACTAATGGAAGTCAACTATTAATGTATGATGTAAATCATCCTTTTGGTCCAGAAGAAAATTATCTTGCGTTTGATACAATTTTATTATCAAAACTTTCCAAAGAGATTAATGTTGAACACAGTAATCATGAGAGGTATCGAACACAGCAGACCATGCATCAGTTTCAGATTGTCAAGTATCGAAGTGGGAAGACGCGATAGTTACAATTTTTTACTTGATTAAATTTGTTCTGAATTATATAGGTCAGTTGTCTGAAGATCGCATAGCATGAAACTCTGAGTAACAAGATGTTTTTTTAGGTTCAGTTTTCATATTTCTATATCGCTCTACAATTGTTGTATTGAGCACTATTTTAACAGTGAAAATATTTTATTACTGTAAATATCTCCTGATATATTTATTGCAGGAAAAAGAGTCAACAGAAGATTACAATGTAGCCTGTATATTAACATTACCACCCTATCAAAAGATGGGTTATGGTAAATTACTTATAGAATTTAGTGAGTTTACATCTGTCAATTCTATTTGTATTGCCTTGTTCAAATATTTTCAATTGAATTTATATGAAAATCACGTTGAACGTTTACAACACTGCTGCTGTTCTCCTATACATATAATTACATGGTATATAACTGATGATGCAGCTGTTACCAAGTGAAGTTATATGTTTTAAGTTATATTACTTGGATTTTAGAATTTATAACGTTTAAATTCCTTTACACTCAATGTTCAAAGGGTTAATGAAGGTGTCATTATGCATATATATAACTATGTGCCGTTCAGTATATGAATGCAACTGAAATGCGAATTAAATTTTACGCCTTACTCTTCTGCATGTTAAATAATACAATTGAAGGGATTGGTAATCAGCTAGTAAATGTGATATCAAAAGACAAATGTCATTTGGAAATTGCATTTTCCATTATATTGGTATTGCCTTTAATTGTGTTTTGATGTGGTTGTGTTTACATTATTTCAGGTTATCAACTGTCTAGAGTAGAAGGTAAAACAGGTTCACCAGAAAAACCTCTATCTGATTTAGGATTATTATCTTATCGTAGTTATTGGTCTCAAACTATTCTAGAAATTTTATTGAAAATGAAACCTAATGAATCAGGGGAAAGACCATGTATAACCATCAAGTAAGTCAGTTTCATTAGTTATAAAGATACTACAGATTTATTACATTGCTCACAAAGTCATTTGGCAAGATTGATTCAAAATGAAAGCTGAAACAAAATTACTGTTAGATCATTGGTTCTTTACATGACTGCAATTGGTGGGTTACTTTGAACAAATGGTGGTTGTGGGTTCTAACTTTCGATGATGTATGGAGTCAACCCAGATATAAATGAGTACGAATGATCTAAGAAAGATCAATACCAAAAGGTTTAGCTGAGGATCAGCTGATGGAAAACATGAATGTAAAACCATGAGCTTTGTTTTGGGAAACTTATATTTATCAAGCTCCCATTTGTTATTTAATGGACTGTATTGTGTTCCCTTCCTTTGAAGTTATAAGAATAAATTCTTTTGTTTCAGTGAAATCTCAGAAATAACAAGTATTAAAAAAGAAGATGTGATATCAACTTTACAACATTTAAACCTTATCAACTATTATAAAGGACAATATATTATAACCATTTCTTGTGAACAAATAGACACTCATAATCGTGCCATGGAGAGACGCATAATACGTATCGATCCTAAATGTTTACATTGGCAGCCTAAAGACTGGAGTAAACGAGGAAAATGGTGACAAGCGTAAACTTTAGGAGAAAACAATAATGTGAATATTAGTTATGTGGGTATTTGTCTGACTAGTAACTAAAAAGAAGGGGGGAGGGGCAGGCACAGTTGATAGTCGGCAAATCCCTGGTACCTAATTTATAATTAGTGTAATGAACTATAGTATAATAAATTACAGTATGTATCAGATTAAAAACCTGTGTTCAAATATCGTTCAAAGACTACTTCAATATTAAATATCTTTAAATCAAAATTCTTCTTTATTTTATACATCCGGGCTGGCTGTCTCTATCATAATTTGTATAGTGTTACCAGACAGACATATTTTGGATTATAGTGGCCACTAAAGCCAAAAGTCCTATTTAGAAATGCTCTAAATATAACTAGAAAAACCAAAAGTTTTTTGAAAACAACCACTTTATCAACAATTTACATTACATTTTCTGTATTCAGTTGAAAATATTTCTGAAAATGGCATCACAATAGTTTGAAGAGTTTGTAGTTACCAGAGGAAGGGTCTACATAAGTGTTTTTGTCTAGTACCTTTCAAAATTTGAATTTTAAATTAAACCTTTTGTACATTGATCACAAACTTCAAAATCTTTCTGAAACTCTGGAAGCCACTGTTCTCATCTGACCATAAACTTTAGATGGAGGACTTCCTGAAATGCAATACATGAAACCCATAAAAAGATAGCATACTAGGCCAGGTTACATGCACTATTGACTATTGTCTGAGAAAATTAAAAAGTTTTCGATATTGTTTAAGAGAATTGGAATATCCGCCTAAAAAAATAGTACTGATAGTCTTAGAGTGATAAAAATATGCTCTTTTGTAAGTTTACTTTGAAAAGAAACTCATTTTCCCCCCTAGAAATTTCAACCCCAAAAAGCCTCTGTAAAAGCAAATTTTGAAGACATAATGTGTGGTTATGTTTATATTTTTATCAAAGCAAAGATATTTTAAGACTAACAATACTATTTTGAGGCTGCTTTTCAAATTCTCATATAATAGAAAAAAATTCAAAAAACCTTATACTTTGCTCAGACAATAGTAGCTGAAGCATTTGACAGAACTGCAACCATCTTTTTCTAACTATGCCTCCTAAGTGCCTGTACAGTCAAACTAGTATGAATTTACAAGAATCATAAATTTCCTGAATTTAAATCATCCTTTAGATTTAAAAACTGCATCCTCATCTTCACAATGGCCAACTATTTGGCCAACAAGCTTTGTCTTTTTTGCAGTAGGATGTAAAATTCTATTCATTTTGATTCATTTTTACCTGATTGCAATAGTAACCTTTCTTGTATCACAGAAGTATGTAAATGCAGTGATTTGAATGGATTGTACGTTAGCGAATACATTCAATGAGAGCTCTCGACAGAAAGTCAATAAACAAAAAGCCATAATGTTGACAATCTTTATGTTGAGGGCTCTGATTGGCTGTATTCCCTGGCATACAATCCAGCAAATCGCTGCATTCCACAGCAAAGAATGATGACTATTCTAGTCCAGGTAAAAGAAGAAGTAATAGCTTGACATTGTGAAGATCTACATCTTATAACAGCATCAGTGCTATTAAAATATATTTACACTGTTGAAATAGTGCTCAATACATCAATTGAAATATCAAAAGTGCAATCTTCAAAGAGTTTTACAACTGTTATCTGATGAACGTACAGAATGAAACTAAATAACAACATGTTTCAGGTTCTGTTTTAATAGTTTAAATTAACAGCATTAAGAAACATGATCTATTCTTACAAATCAAAAAATCAACTTACCTAAGATCAAGTTACATATAGCTGTTCTAGCCATGTTGATATTTTGAAATGATCCTAATATATGAACTTTACTGAAAATTAAACAACACAAATCAGTATATTCTATTTAAATCATAATATTTGCCTTATCATTTCAATATTTTTAAGTTACTTTCCTTTCTTTATACTTTACTTGTATAATAAATGTACTAAAATTGACATTCAATTTGTTTACAATTAAATAGAAACAAAATTGAATTCTGTCTACAATTTCTAAAATCAAAAGTTAATCCTAAACTGTTTAGTCCAGGCATCTCTGAAAAAAGGGGCCCAACTCAAAAAAAATTGCAACAGAAAGTCTGTCAACTGTTTAATGATGTAACCATGTACAATTTCTTATTTGAACGTTATATAGGTTGCTGGGAGAAGATAGAATTGATATCTTTCAGCCAAAAAGAAAATTTATGGCTACATCCTTAGTAACTTACCTAGCAGCTAAAATAATTCTAGTTTTGGTAACATTTTCTATTGTGAATCTAGTTTTACCATTATGTCCTGCTATTCTACCAATAGCTCTAGATAAATGATTTCCTTTTAATGGTTTGACTGAAAATATACAAATTTCAGATTTAAAACAGAACTACCTTCAAATAGACCCTAAAGAAGAAATAGAACTTTTTATTTATTTCGTTCACAAGCTTATTTTCACTCTGTAATTAGGGTTATCCGAAAACTGAACATTTTTTTGATATATTCTTTGACACCAAAGCGGAACAATTCTCATTTTTGAAACCAAGGTACGATTTTCTCCCAGAAATGGTGAACCTGTCCCTATATAGAATTCTGCATGGCAGGTAAAGCAAAAAAAAAATCGAAAGTGCTTACCATCTGTCACATCAAATGTTTCTAAATATAACTCATCTAATCTCACTAGAGCTAGGGAATCCTGAAATATTTAAAATTTAGTTTTATATTGTGTCAAATGGATATAGTCATTTCTATAAGACTAAAATCTGCAGAAGAAGCACCAACAAGGCACATCTGACTGCTGGTATGAGTATCGAAATTTCATTGAGAGTACATGTACTAATGTGCTAATTAACTGACAAAGAATTATCTAAAATTAAGTCTTTCTTACCAAAGTAGAATACTTGGGTCAAGAATTCATAGCTTCAACTTTATTGCAATTGTTCTATGCATACAGAAGTATTCAAGTTATACAGTTATATATATGATATGGTATTTGTCAGGGTAGAATTTTATCATACTGTAACTTTTTACAAACAAAGGTCCAACACTGATCAAATCCTCCAACATTATTTACTCACCTCAACTTCAAAACCATAAACAAATGCCTGAACAAAATCTGCTGCTTTCTGTAGAGCCCTAATATCTGTTGTTGCTTTACATGTCTGCAAGAGAATATGAATTTATTAGCACATCTCTTAGATGTGGGTTCAAATTCAGGAGATACCCACCAAGTTAAAGGGACAGGTTTCAAATTCACACTTCCAGCCTTTCTGATTTACCTGAATACAAAAATCCTGTTTTTGCGATTGGTCTAACAGATTTGCATCCTTAAGAGCTTTATTTTAAAAACATTTTGCATCACTTTGATGGCCTATATACCAATCACATTAAAGCATCAAATAAAAGAACTGACCTTAATTTCAACATTTCTGGTTTTTAAATTAAATCGTATTTGTAAATGAAGATGTTCTACTATCGGTGTGAATATTTTCAACCAATTTTTCTTTAATGGTGTGTATCTATTACTTGGTATTGGGATTTTTCTTAATTCTGACTTGCCACTCTGAAATATAAAGAAACTCCAATACGATACTGGTAGTGGAATTTAGAATGAAGAAATTTGCTCTGAGAAATTAAGCTATTATATTTAAGTAATATACTGGTACTCTAAGTTAATTGGACTTTTCACTTTAAACTTTTGTGTGACTAAAACACTTCTTGATATCTATAGTGAGATCTAACTGCATCAAAAGTATGCCTTAAGATTCAGAGAATTGGAAGTGCTGTAAAGGAATACACTATTGTTATGGCAGTCTACTACATAAAACAGCAAATAGGTGTACTCTACCGTTACAATAGACAATCTATTTCAAGCTATACCGGAACACTAACAGGAAGGTAAGAAGTTCAGGTAATGACTTGTTAGATAGATAGCCATAGGTCTTTGTTAGATTTCGGGGAAGGGAGGGTTTGATTCTCTATTGTATAAAACAAAACGTTTGGGTAAACTGTCTGATAGAAAAATAAGTTAAATTTGATAAGGCATATGAAGATAAATTAACAAACCGATTTTTCAGCTGTCACGGCTGGGAAGTTTGGTCTCTTAATTTCAGGCTCTGAGGTGTCCATTTTCGTTTCTGACTTGTCTTGAAGCTTCCTTTTCCTACTTTTTGTTTTCGCTGTGACAAAACCAGACTCTTCTGCAAGTTCTGGTTCCATTTTAGTTGTTCCTTCGATATTTGTGGCTGCCATTTTCACGTGTTGTATTGCAAAGGAAGTTGACAAATTTTGTAAATATTAGCGTAAAATGAAATTATGGATTTTGATCATAAAAAAAGGTATCTCTATATGCATAAAAAGTATGATCACGGGCATTAAAAAGTAAAGGTGTCTTTTAGCTTTATAATAAATAACTGAAAACAGCTTTCGAATCAGATGTTATGCTTGTGAATTTGAGAAACTATTAGATAGTTTTTGATGAAAATTGATGTTTTATGCGACACCTGCTACAAGCGCATGCGTAAACGACAGCCAATTTCTTTTCCGCTCAATGGTTTCCCTTACGCTATTTTATGGTTAAGGTATTAAATTTTGAACAAAAATCAAACCTTTAAACAATTATTCTTTATAAGGAAGAGCTGGCGTGAATGAATTGACCATTGGCGTAACGGTTAAATTTTGTTAGTTGACCGATTTTATTGTGATTAGTCAGAGACGTTATATTTATCCGATCTTCAACAAGGCCTAAACACTGACAATTAAAAAAATTGGTACTAAGAATTTGATCTAGCTTTAGGACTAGCCTATATTTAAAATGGAGACCACACCAGATGGGAAAACCAAAATGCCAAAAGTGGCGAAAGTTAAGAATAAGATGCCTGCTCCTGTACAGATCACAGCTGAACAGTTGCTACGTGAAGCAAAAGAAAGAGAATTGGAATTGGTACCGCCACCACCAAAACAGAAAATATCAGATCCAGAAGAATTGGCAGCTTATCGTATGCGTAAACGAAAGGCGTTTGAAGACAATATTCGTAAGAATAGAAGTTGGATGACAAATTGGATAAAGTATGCACAATGGGAAGAAAGTCAAAAAGAATATCAAAGAGCAAGGTCCATCTGGGAAAGAGCTCTTGATGTTGATCACAGAAACATTACAGTATGGCTTAAATATGCTGAAATGGAAATGAGAGCCAGACAAATTAACCATGCCAGAAATATTTGGGATCGTGCTGTCACCATTTTACCCAGAGCCAATCAGTTTTGGTATAAGTACACATATATGGAGGAGATGTTAGAGAATATAGCTGGATGTAGACAGGTTTTTGAGCGATGGATGGAATGGGAACCAGAAGAACAAGCCTGGCATGCTTACATTAACATGGAACTGCGATATAAAGAATTAGACAGAGCTAGATCCATTTACGAGCGCTTTGTTATTGTACATCCAGAGGTCAAGAACTGGATAAAATATGCCAAATTTGAAGAAAAGAACTCATACATCAGTAGTTCAAGAAGAATTTATGAAAGAGCTGTTGAATTCTTTGGTGAAGATAACATGGATGAAAAGTTACTGATTGCCTTTGCTAGATTTGAAGAAGGTCAAAAAGAACATGACAGGGCAAGAGTTATTTATAAATATGCCTTGGATCATTTACCAAAAGATTTGTGTCAAGAAATTTATAAACAGTACACAATCCATGAAAAGAAATTTGGTAGCCGTGCTGCCATCGAAGATGTAATTGTCAGTAAAAGAAGATACCAATATGAAGAAGAAATTAAAACTAATCCAAATAACTATGATGCCTGGTTTGATTATTTACGACTGCTTGAAGCTGATGGAAACACTGACCAAATAGAAGAGACGTATGAACGTGCTATTGCTAATATACCACCTTCACAAGTGAAAAGACATTGGAGACGATACATATATTTGTGGATAAATTATGCCCTGTTTGAAGAACTAGAGGCAGAAAACATGGAGAAAACTCGCGAAGTGTACAAAGCCTGTCTAGATATCATACCTCATAAAGCATTCACATTTGCCAAACTTTGGCTCCTATTCGCTCAGTTTGAAATCAGACAAAAAAATTTAAATGTTGCTCGCAGAATTTTAGGCACTGCCATTGGCAAATGTCCTAAAAATAAATTATTTCGGGGCTACATTGAATTAGAATTGCAGTTGCGAGAGTTTGACAGATGTAGAATTCTTTATGAGAAGTACTTAGAATTTTTGCCTGAAAATTGTACTGTTTGGATCAAATATGCAGAATTAGAAACCATTCTTGGAGACAGTGAGAGAACGAGAGCTATCTATGAACTTGCTATAAATCAGACCAAATTAGACATGCCAGAGGTTTTATGGAAAGCTTACATTGACTTTGAAATAGATCAAGAGGAATTCGAAAAAACTAGAGATCTTTATCGAAGATTATTGGAAAGAACTCAACATGTGAAAGTGTGGTTAAGTTTTGCTCAGTTTGAAAAAGGGACAAATGAGGAACATGCTATTGACAATGCTAGGGATGTGTTTAAGCAGGCAAACAAAGCCTTAAAAACAACAGATGATAAGGAACAGAGGTTGATGTTATTAGAATCATGGCAAGCATTTGAAATTGAAACTGGTGATGAGTCTGCTATTGAAGCTATTAATAAGATGATGCCTCAAAAGGTGAAGAAAAGGCGAAAAATTCAAACTGAAGATGGTACTGAAGCTGGTTGGGAAGAATATTATGATTATATTTTCCCTGATGAAGAATCTGCTAAACCTAATCTCAAATTATTGGCTCTTGCTAAAAAATGGAAAGAAACCCAAGATTAAATATTCAAATCTTTTACATTTTGTACAGATTGTTATGTTTATAAACAAATTGAATGAATTTTACTTTTATATTAACCCAAAATTGAAATGGGTGTACATCTTTAGTCGTTATCCCTGTCTATCGGTCCATCCACTAAATTTGCTGCTCTCTGAACATAAATGGCATCAATCTTATCTTATACATGTATATATCTACACTACAGGCTTAAATTTGCCCTGTGTCTATTTTTTCAATGATAATGTCCTTTAATTTTGTTTTAAACTCCTGCACCACACTACACTGGTACACAAACTATCCCAAAAAACTTGGGTTAACCAATAAAGTCTGGAGTTGGAAATTGTAAAGGAGCAGGCGGTGCTCGTCTTCATTAGCCCACATGGTGCAGAAAAGTAGGGCTCAATACTGACATAGGTCAATTTTTCAACTTGGTTTCCCAATGTCGGTGATACATGTCAGGGGCTGACATGAAAACCGAGGCCCTGTGTAATACAGGCTGTGCACATTAAGGACCCTTCCACAGTTGGAAATTGAGAAAATGTAGGTTAATGCCACTTTCCTGACAAAATTTCCCTCGTTGTCCACTGCATGGAATTGCTCATCTTCGGTTGCCCAATCAGGTGCAGAAAAGTAGGACATAAAACTCCATTCATTTCATTTTCAAAATTTGTTTTCAATTTGATATAGCCTACATTTTATGATGTTTTGGTTCACTGCTTCTGGGTTGATATGTTTGACTAGTGTAATGTGTTGTATGCAAGCCCTTATGAATGAATGATACTAGGCATAATTTCCTTATATACTGCATTCATATTTAACACAACAAAAAATATGGTTTTGTCATATTTTATACATTTTTTCCCCAAAATATGTATTTAAATGTCCAATGGATTTCATTTTTCAAAAATTTTCTGGGGGGAAGAATTCTCTCAGCAACACCTTGGGAGTCTGCCCATTTAAGTACATGCCGCCTCTATTTTCAGGACAAATTTTCCATTAATTTTTATTTTTCAGGAACTAGAGCTATGTCAATTCTAGTTACTTGTCGAAGGTTGGCTTTAACAGTCAGAAGAGTATCGTTGAAAACACAATTACCAATAAAAATATCTAAACTCTATCCATCTATTCAATATGCGATTCATCTGAAGAACTATTCACAGTCAAGGAAATCTGCGACAGAAACGCCTGAAATGGTTTTGAGAGCATCACCTATGTGGATGGAACAATTAAATAAATCAGAAATAGATTTTCAAATTCTGCCTGATTTGTGTGAAAGTATTTTAAAACAAGACCAAGAAGTATTGACAGTTAATGTAGGAAAATTATGGCAATCTATTTGTGCCAGATATATTCATAATGAAAAAAAGGTGGATCAAGCAATCAAAATGTTCAGTTACCTACAAACACTTAATCCTAATGATATACAACCTGCAGTGTATGCAATATTGATGGGATCCTTTCGTGGAACAGGTAAACAATATGAACAAGTTATCCTAAATATTTGGGAGAAATTAAAAGACTTTTCAGACATATTTCCGTCAATACTTCTTCCATATATAACACAAGGATTGTGTGAAACTACCAGATGGAAAGAGGCATTAGATATTATTGAGATGGAAAAAGAACAAACCAACTTTGCCAGTATAAATATGTGGAAACCAATTTTAATTAAGGCAGTTAAAGAAGGAGATGCAGAAATAGCTAGTTTTCTATTGAATGGTATAACTATTTCTATCAATTTGGGATTGAGATTTCAAATAACTGGTTTGGTTCAGGAACTGTTTCAATTAGTAACAGATGAGCAAGTTGAGTTCAACATGAAAGATTTTTGTGACATATTGGAGATTATGAGACATCAACCTGACCAATCTATAGCAAAAGATATAATGCAATATTTCAAGTAAGTAGACCTTCCAGGGTAACCCCTCAACAAATATATTAAAATATAATTGTGCAAATAGACATTCTTTACATATATCTCTACCATTTGAAGTAATAAAAATGCTATATTACTTATATATACACACTGCTTTATGGAACAACAATCACTGGTTAAAGCTTTCTTAATAATAAGCATTAATGTATATAAAATTTGCCCACCACTTTTTATCATTATGTGCCTGAGGACGACAGGGGGAAATACGTCGAAACATTGCATAAAACTTAAACCAGTGATTGTTGTTCCATAAAGCTGTGTGTAAATATCGTACTCACAATTGCTAAATGTTATTTAAAGACGCTATATTACTTACATGGGCTCCCAAAAGGGACAAACCTGCTGCCAAGCTGACAAACCTAGCTGCAAGTTGATATCATTTGCTGAAAGTAAAACATTTTACTAATTTTTCATTAATAGTTATTGCATCAACAAATCCCATTCCTGAGAACTAGGTTGAAAAAATCCTGTCACAGGATGATATCAGGTGTTGCAAAAAAGTTAAAGTTCCTAGTAGAAAGCTATAGTGCATTTTTCCAGTTCCCTTTTACAATCTAATATTCACAAAGTAATATTGAACACATAAAAAATCATTTGGTTTCTATTTATAGTGAAGAAATGTGGCAATGTCGATCAACTTTTTTAAGAAAAAGGTACAGTTTATACTTTTTTTCGTTAAAACAAATTCATATTGATGATATTATTTAATTAAAGGGAACACTGATATCATTAATTTGCAACATTTCAATTTTTTATCAGACGTCTGTGGTTCCTGCAATTCTACTAAAACTAAGTGTTTGATGATGTCACTAATTGCGAAGGACCGTATTCGATAAAGAATATGTTGCGATTGGTGATCACCTAACACTTAGTTTTAGTGAAATTGCAGGAACCACAGACATCTGATTGAAAATTGGAATGGTGCAAATTGAAAATTGGAATGGTGCAAATTGATGCTATCAGTAAACCCGATACACATAAAAAATTTAGAAAACCACTTTACTATCCCTTTAAATGGAACATGGAATATAAGATTGCATTTCAATCCTGTAGCTTCGTATCACGAATACAGGTTTTGTCATGGTCTTATTAATGAGGAAGTATGACAAATGGGGGTGTAGTTTGGTAATGGTCCTGTAGTCATGTGAGACACTTTCATACTTCATGATCATCATGCGCCGTTGACAAAAACATGACCACATAGCAATACTTTTTGTTTTCAACCGATAACAATATATCTTTTTATTTATTCTATAGACAGTATTGTATTTCTTGTGGACACAAATTGCCTGCTGTAAGCATAACTGAAGCTGAAATGGAAGGACTAAATGATCAGATATTAAACAAACTTATACTAAAATCAGATGTGTATTTAAATACCAATCCAGATGAAGTTAAACGTTTTTTAAAAATGGTAGAAACAGAAGGTCCATTTGATGTTGTGCTTGATGGCTGCAATGTAGGAATTGGAAATTGTAGAGGAGGAACGGTATGTAATCTTTCTTAAGGAATAATAAAAATCTTTATTTAGTTCATTTAAACACAAATTTGTTTAGAATAAAGCTATATATTTTTGCTCATTCTAGCTGAAGGCAAACCAAAAACAGGGTTCAATTTAAGCGGTATGGCATCGCAATTGACCCCTTTTGCGATTGAATATTTCCTATGATTAGCCAAAATTAAACAAAAATCACGACAATCTGTCAATCAAATCAATTTGTATATTTAAAATTACTATTAGAACATTCTAAATTCCTACCTAATCTTTAAGAAATGGAAATCAAAATTGAACTTGATTAGCCTAAACTTAAATTCAGTGTTAATCAAATTTTCAATCTAAATTGAACCCTGCATCACTCATTTAATTTTTGACAGATTGAGATTAAATAAAATAACTAAAAGTAAACTAATTCTGGTTTTTCCCCATATACCTGTCATACATCAAATGGATTCTAAGGTTATCATGTAACTTTGATAACATTTGTATCATAAATGATGAGACCTGTTTTGGGTCTTTCCTTATTGTCATTGTCATACTGTCTCCATCTTTTGGGGGAGTTCTGTTGCAGTTATCAGTCATTTGAAGCATTTGAAACTTTACATAATCATTTGCTTGGTTAAGTCAAACAAATCTCAGTCAGCATGTTGATGTGTGTTGGCCTTGAATATGTGATCTTTCCTCATTATTCCAGCTGTAAATGAGTATGGATAATAGAGGAAAGATCAATGCCAAGATATTACGCTAAGGACCAGCTCTAAGGACCAGCTGGTCGAATGAATTCTCCTAGTATCCCAGTTAAAATACCTGTTTCTTTCTTTTGTTGTTTAATGGGTCAACAAATGCAAAAGACATCTATGTCATTTGTGTATTTACAAATCTTCACCTTATCGTTTTAATAGATACTGCTAGCTGTTGAATACTTCAAGAAAGAAAAAGCAAAGAAAATATTAGTAATTGGTAGAGATCATATGAAGAATTGGAAATTCATGAATAAAGTTAAAGAAAATGCCATTTTTTTCCCGGTGAATAATATGTAAGTGTTATTTTGACCAAGGTTGTTTGACATGAAATGAATGGAGTTTTGAATCTAATTGGGCTAATGATGATGGGCCGGGGCATGCAGGAAATTTGGTGACCTATACTAGGATTGAATCCTGGATCTTTAGGTTAGCGAGCAAGCCTCTAACTCACAGAGCCATGGCTTTTTCTCAATTTGTAACATATCTTCTGTTCTTGTACATGTGTCATATCTAAATAGCTCTGAAAAAATGTATGCATATCAGAGATACTGAATGCATCACTTGGCACCATTCCAATTTTCAAACAAACGTCTGTGGTTTCTGCAATTCCACAAAAACTAAGTGTTTGATGACATCACTAATCGCAAAATATGCTTCATGATAAAGACCATCAAACACTTAGTTTTAGTGGAATTTCTAGAACCACAGACGTCTGATTGAAAATTCAAATGGTGTAAATTGATGCTATCAGTGTCCCGGATACACATACAAAATTTAGAAAACCTCTTTCAAATACCTTTAATGTTAATGTGGTACAGGTAGTTTCCTTTTACATAACAGTCTTTGTACTTTTATACTTCAGATCAAAAGATGATCCATTTATTTTGTATGCAGCAAGCCGAAGTCCCAACACCTATTTTGTGTCTCATGATAACTATAGTAACCAAGTACATGGTGATATAGATAGAGAATATTACCCCATTTTTTGCAAGTGGTTATTTCATCGACAAATCAAACATTTTTTATTCTCAAACCAAACAATCAATGTATTGGTATGTAACCCAATTTGTTTACATTACTATAGACAACAAATGATTATATATTCACATTTCTCATCTTCACAATATCAAACTATTACAAACTGGGACTTATATCTTAACTACAAAGCAACCTTTTTTATTTCACAGAAGTTTGTTAATGCAGTGTAGTGGTTGGATTGTACATTTACGAATACAGCTAATCAGAATCTCCGAAAGAAAGTCTGTAAGCTGTATTTGCTGGCATACAATCCAATAAAATACTGTATTCCATGATACAAGAAAGGTGACTATTACAGTCAAAGTTGACAAAGTGCGTAATAGCTTGATATTGTGAAGATGTACAGATCTGTATATTTCAGCAGCAAGTTTATACATTGTTGTCCATAAAAGTTATGACTTTTCTTTAAAAGGACTTAATGCAAAAATCGATTTGATCAAATCACAAAGTCAAATGCTCCAATATACAAGCAATATTTAAGTCATTGTTGAAATAAACAATAAAATTTGCAATTTCTAACTAGGATTTTTTTTTAGCCCACATGGTGCAGAAAAGTAGGACATAAAACTCCATCTATTTCATTTATTTCATTTGATCATTGTTAAAATTTAATTTTTCAGCAATATTTTACACGATAGTTTTGGTAAATTGCTGCGTAATTATTTTAATGGCAAACATGAATTGTTAATCATAAACATTGTTAATCATAAACATAAACATTGTTAATCATAAACATTGTTTACTAATTGCTAACTATTGATCAACAATTTGGGAATCTCAATTGTACAACATTTTCTGCTGTGTTGGAAAATTTTTGTGAGCACTCACTCATTAATTTATATGTACTGTTTTAGTATCCACAAGAAACAGATGTAGTACCATCTTATAACAACCAAATGTACCATATACCATGTATGAATGATGACAAAATCTTCTGGTTATGTGCTAAAAAGAACTGGTGAAGAAAGCTGTGAACTATAACTTCCATTGGTGAGGTTTTGATCACAGAAGGGTTGCTGAAAATAAAAAAAAAAGGATAATATATTCTTATCAGGAGGTCAAGGATGAGTTCAAATATGCAGATATTTTGATGGATTATATCATAGTTACTTCCCATACTTGTTTGACCAGAAATTGATAAGAGATCCTTGCTTAAGACTTTTTATTACCACTTGATGAGACAGATGCACCGATTTGGGAGGTTGATTTGAGTCTTGAACATATGTAAATAGTCTTCAGAAGTACTAGAAATGTACAAAAATGGCATAATTCCTTCAAAAATATCTAAATCTAGGAATATCTTTTCATAGTTCTCTAGATATTTTCTATATATGGCAGTGTCTCAAAAAAAAGAGGACATGTTTGTTTAACTTTTAAACCTAGATAATTCTGGACACACATAGATTTGGAGGCTCAAATTTCAATGGTGGTCTGTGAATATTATTACTGATTTCCGGTTTCTGAGACTAATGTATGATTTGTCAAAAAAATGTTGCATCTGTCCCTTTAATTTTCTTCTACAATGAATATTAATTGAAATCAAACCTTCTGTATCAGACATATGGTGTGTTGATGTCTCCACCATATGTTATTATCACATATTGAAGTTAAACAATATATCTTCATTTTACAAGTGTCAGATGTGACTTAATAATAACTCTCATATTGACTTTCATTTCAAAATAATAAATGGAAATTGGTATTTTTGTCTACATGTGTTAAGTAAAGTATACTTATATATGTATTTAATTATAGATGTATAAAAACAGAACCTGAAACAGATTTCTTCTCAGATTTTTTTAATTATATACTTTTGAAAGGCATGTCAAAAAGACTTTTGAAAGGCGTCCTCCAACAGAAGTTTGAAAGTCATCTCCGAAAGACTTTTGAAAGGCATCTCAAACAGATTTGTCAAAGGCATCTCAAACAGACTATTGAAAGGCATCTCAAACAGACTTTTGAAAGGCATCTCAAACAGACTTGTCAAAGGCATCTCAAACAGACTTTTGAAAGGCATATCAAACAGACTTTTAAGAGGCATTTCAAACAAACCCATAAAGGCATCTCAAACACACTTTTGAAAGTCATTTCAAACAAACCCATAAAGGCATCTCAAACACACTTTTGAAAGTCATCTTGGACTTTTGGAAGGCTCCTCCAACAGACGTTTGAAAGGCATCTCAAACAGATTTGTGAAAGGCATCTCAAAGACTTGTCAAAGGCATCTCAAACAGACTTGTCAAAGGCATCTCAAACAGACTATTGAAAGGCATTTCCAACAGACATATGAAAAGCCCCTCAAACAGACTTTTAAAGGTCATTTTAAACAGACTTGTGAAAGGCATCTCAAACTGACTTATGAAAGGCATCTCAAACCTTGGTAATGTTTTATTTAACAAAATAATGAACCCATGTGTATAAAATATAAATATTGAAATAAATACAATCAGTGAGAGATTATATGAGATTCAAAAACAATGTAATATATATTGATCTCTAACACATCTATTAGACTTAAATACAAATAATATTACTAGGATTTCTTAAAAAAATATGATATAAGGGACATATTTGTTTGAGTTTTTATCATTTACCCATATCTCTTTTCAGAAAGAATTCAAAATATTGGTGTTTATGCAATGATGTAAAATATTCATTAAATGCAAAAATTAGTTGCAGACAAACCAGATTCTCAAAAATATTACTGATAGCATGAGTAGCTGAATTTAGGGCTGAATGATATACCAGTATCACGATTAATACTGGGTTCAAAATTTGTATCGTTAGTAATTCCAACTAATTAGAAAATACCCAAATAGGGGGCATAGGGGCATTCCGTTTTTTTTGTATATCACTTTTATTATCGTAAATTATGTAAATTATACCTGAAAATATTTCTAAAGTATGCTATTTATATCTATGTATCTACTTGATCAAACTGAATTTGTTTTAAAAGGTTTAATTAAAAACTGATTGTTAATTAAGCAGTTTGACCTAGTTTCAGTGGTTGGCTTTATCATGGCTCGTTATAATTAGTCGAAATCTTTGGAAAAGGTAGGAGACATATTACTCTACAATTAGGCATTTATTATACTCAAATCTGTATAGTAGATTTCTAACAGCTTCCAAAACGCATAACAAACTTGTAAAGTTTTGGCATTAAAAAATTAACGGATGGATTTTTTTAGTTAAAACTTTCAGATACTTTTGGTTTAGAGTTTTCACAAATTTGAGCAAAAAAAAAATTTCAACCTACAAAAAAAAACTGAAGGTTCCTTTAAGTAGCTTAATATTTAAAACAGATATTATAAAAACCATACTTTAGAAATATCGTGATATATATATAAATGCTTTATAGCGTGATGACCACTTGAACCAATATCGCCCATCCCTAGCTGAATTGGAGATTAATATGCTGGAAATACAGAGAATGGATCAAAATAATGATGCTTAAAAACAGATTTTGTTGTCAAAACAATTTGCTGTCATGTAAGCAACAAACCCAAAATAGAAATTATTGACATAAGAGTGAATGGATGTTTAACTGACAACTTTGAAATGCTTTCTTCAAGTAGACTGAAATTATAATCATTATGAAAAAGCGCTCAAATGGAACTTGACATTCATCTTGTTAGTATATATATAAACTCATACCAATTATCATTCAATACATTGAAAATATTTGATCCCAAAGCTTTTATGCCCAAGCAGGTATACATGCTTGCTATTAATATACATTTACTTACATAAATATTATATATCCTCAAAAGGCATCTACGTACTAACATTTAAGGGATTGAAAAGAGGTTCTCTACATTTTCATGTGTATCGGAGACACTGATAGCATCAATTTGCACCATTCCAATTTTCAATCAGATGTCTGTGGATCCAGTTCCACTAAAACTAAATGTTTGATGACATCACTAATCGTGAAGGGCCTTAAGTTATGTGATAAAGCAAATTTAGAAAACCACAGACTGAAAATTTGAATGGTGCAAATTGTAGCTATCAGTGTCCCAGATACACATAACAAAAAAAATTTGAAAACCTTTTTACCATCCCTTAAAGAATCACTGGGTGTTTTAAAGACATAATAACAATCACTTTTTCTTAAAACATTTTTCAAAAAATTTGCCTTTAAGGCTAAGTCTATTGGGTGTCAGAGATTTGACTTTAACAAATAATTCTACCAAGTGTAATGTTTGTTCTAAAATGGTGTAATCCTACAATTGTTCTGTGTAAATGTGAAGATTTTCTACAGAAGTACAGTTGTTCATTCACTTCATGTATCAGTTCATAAAAATACATAAGAAACATTCTGTAAATAGCAAATTACATCAAAGAGTTACATAAATGGACAGATCATGGATCCATTAAAAAAGCCAAAGAACATTCTTATCTAGCTTATACAGCTACACAATTTTCCTTGTTTTTAATTTTATTAAATCCTTTTACAATACACATTTCCTAATTCACTCCTAACAATCACTGAACATTTAAAGGGTTTGTAAAGAGGCTTTCCAAATATTATTATGTGTATCGGGGGACACTGATAGCATCATTTTGCACCATTCAACTTTTCAATCAGACGTCTGTGGTTCCTGCAATTCCACTAAAAGTAACTATTTAATGAAGTCTCACTTAGTTTAAGTGAAATGGTAAGAACCACAGACATCTGTTTGAAAATTGATATGATGCTATCAGTGTCCCAGATATACATGTTAGATGTTAAAAATATTTAAAAACCTCTTCACAATCTCTTATATATCTCATATATA
Source organism: Lottia gigantea (assembly GCF_000327385.1). Classification (NCBI taxonomy): domain Eukaryota; kingdom Metazoa; phylum Mollusca; class Gastropoda; family Lottiidae; genus Lottia; species Lottia gigantea. Next base: position 257,822 of record NW_008710370.1, read on the forward strand.
ACAGTCAAGTTCTTCTCCTTAAAAATCCAATCTTATTGACCAAAATGTAGAAATGAATCCACTTTATCTGAATGTTAACATGAAAATAAACATTAATATTCCATTTATTCAATGAATATGAATCTAATAGGTCGAGAAGTAAACGCCTTAATTAATAAAGTATCAGAAAAATTGTGTTGCTGTATCAAGGGCTAGATGTACAATGACTCATACTGCTTTGATAGATCAAGATAGGATACTAAATAAAAAGGTCAATATGTTATTGGATGCCAAGTTTATATTTACACTTTTGTTGGATTTGCTTGTTGTCTTTGTTTTAATGCCCTCTTTCTTTGATTGGCATAAATTCGCAAATATAAGGCACTGAAAACGACAAATATTCCCAATAATCCTGTCAATGTGACAGGATGTCTGTAGATCAAACATGATAACAAAATGGCAAATCCCTGTCGCATTGTCATAATTATAACAAATGTCACAGCACCAAAGGATGAAATTGTATGGAAAATGAACAGTTGTCCAGTTGCAGAACAAATACTTAATATAACAGCATGAAAAACAAAGTCTGGATGTCGGAACATAAAAGCAGACGCACTGAAGAATCCGCCTTGTTCTATTAGAGACAGTGATGTGAGAATACAGGAAAACAAGTTCACGCCTGCCATCATTTGTATAGAAGACATTTTGTATTTTGAGAATAATTCACCTTGCCAGTTGGATGTAAAACTGTCAAATAACATGTAACCAATTAGAAGTATGACACCTGATACAGTAGTTACCTTGCTACTAGGTTTTGATGAGTCAGAATTTGTGAGTAAAAACAAACTGACACCTACAGAGATCATAAGAGCAGTAATGTATTCATAATATTCGTAAGTTTTCTTTGAAACTACTTTTCCCATAAGCATCACTGGTATAACTTTAGAGGCCTTGGCTAACACTTGGGTAGGAAAACTCACAAATTTCAGGGCTTCATATTGAAACCAACTGCTCATGATGTTAGACATAGAACAGTAGGAATATTTATATAATGGTGCAGTATGTCTGGGCTGACGTCTCAATAATAACACAATGCCAGAAATAGCTAAGGCTAAAATTCGATTGACGAACACGAGAAACTGTGAATTTGTGAAAAGTTCCCCTTTATCGGTAGCAGTTTCGCCATACTGGTGTTTCATGATCCTTTCTTGAAGCACACCCCAAGTTAAATAAGAACCTTGTAAACCAACAAAACAGAACAATAAATTAAATCCTCTATTATAATTAGCTGGCTCATCTGTCACTGTTTTTTTAATTCCTTCATCCACAATGATTTGATCATTTTCTTTTCCAAAAACACATAATTTAATAAAATTTGAGAAACAACCAGAACCTTAAAATAGAAAGGAAAATAAAATATAATATTCTTATAAATGAAAATACATTTATTTGTTTCCAAATAGTAGTGATAGAGTTAAAAATTTGTATTAAGAAAGAAAAACAATGGATTTTATAAACAGAAATTTAAAGTTTTCTAAAGAGGTTATTCAGATGAAATGTCAAGACTTAAGTGAACAGGGAATTGAAATTGTGAGAAGTGAAGCCATAAGTATCCTACATGCACAATTCAGCTCATAAAAAATATCTAGATCTAAAGGCATCCAGTTATAGAGCTGAACTTCTTAACTGCCTCATGACATTTCTATTGAATTGAATTAAAGATGGGTTTCCTTATTTTTTGTAATGTCAAATTAAGCAAACTATTTGATTAATTGGTGTTTCTAATGAATTATCATGTATTCTTAATCATATCATTATGTTCTTATTGCATATAATTAAAAGTTTTAACCAATCATAAATGTCCATGTATGCACAGTCCGGATAAACAAAAAAAATACTTTTTGACATTTCTTTATTGGTCACTCTTTGGAATTCTGCTGGTAATTCTCTTCTAATTTAGCTAATTATGAATTAATCATGTACCTGTGAGACAAACTGGTATTTTTCCAAGTCATTAGAACATCTCTACTTTCTATTCATATATGTATTAGCATTTTAAAAATAAGGGAACCCATCTTTTAAGACTTGGACAGGTACAGGTGAGATTGAGCGTAATAACATTCAACAGAAATATCATTTACCTGTTCTATCATTGTAATTAATCCCTCGTAAATATTTGATTAAAAAATATCCAGGTACAAAAAACGTTCCATATCCCAGTATATTGATACATAATCTTGCTGGCCAGAAATCCATTATACCGGCAAACATCTTATTGTTCTCATCTCCACCCTCCTCACTACCAATAATATATGGAAACAGCCCTAACAAAATTGTTACAATACCAATTGCCATCATGCTGAAAAAATAAATCAAATATTTTCAAATCAGAAAATTCAAGCAAAACCCTGTGGAGTAGTTTTCTCTAAATATTGAAGGAAATTTCAAGATTTTTAACTCAGTACTATTACCAGTACTTACCTTTCTCTTTTATTCATTAGTCTAATTAAATATATTGTAGCATAAGATAAGCTCTAGTCAATTAATCTTACATAATTGAATTGTTTATGAAAATATTTGTCTTAGCCCCTTTTTGGGTGATACTCTGAGGCATACCGTTAACCTATAAACTGGTTTTAGGCAATTTATTTCTATAGTATTAAATCTTTGCATTACTGTATGCAAAGTTTACAACAAACAATAATATTGTAAAGACAGCCATTATAAATGCCAAGAAAATGTGAGATAGCAGTAGATTTACATGTTTTTTTCTCATAAAGCAATGTAACAGATAAGAAAAACCTGGGATGGCTTCTAAAGCTATCACAATAGCTTGTAATTTTGTTAACACACTAAATTTGCAGCAAAATCAGGAAAATTAAAAAAATTTCAACACCACCAGGTATAAACATGAGCAGGGGATCAAGATGCTATCACCAAGTGACATAAAATAACATAATAACCAATTTGGTACTGTAAGCTTATATTTTAGTTTTTATAGTTTGGAGCTCAGAGCAATATAATGCAATTCATTAGAAACTCTTGTAATCAAAGGGTGAATACATTAACCCAATATAAAGAAGATAAATTTAGATCTATTATTCTGAGACTTATAAAAACACAATACCATGTGAATGATAACAATAGTAATAGGAGAATAATTTAACAAAAATACTCAAGAATAATAACATAGATAAATAAATCTAATTGCTGTATAATTCAGAATTCATTAATCACATATAAGCATTTACTGTAAAGTAAACTGGTCTCTGGTTCAATTGTTTTAATGAGTAGGTATCATGTTCGAATATATATTGTGATCAGACATACATTATACCTAAAGCTGTGTTCACAGTTAGGACTCGGTAAAAAAAAGTCAAAATAAGCTTAATCGATTACCGTTGCTACCAATTTCAAATTTCGATTATCAATTATCACAATTCATAATTGATTAAATGTCACAAGTTATATTTTCTCTACTGTCCCTGGTAACAAGTAGTAATTTCTTCCACATAGCACATAACTTACCCACAATAAATTATAAAAACTGATCAAAGTAATAATTCAATGACACAAAAATAACCCAGAGTTGCACAATTTTGGCATGCTTTTTATTTGGTATTTACATGGTTTCTCAATTAAATTATTTCGATTATTAATGACATTGATAATCCATCTTAATTTGATAATTGATACCAAAGCCAATTCAATGTCTCAACCTTATCAAATTAAACTTTTATGAGAAAATCACCCATACCAAAATATTTCATTTTTCTGAGACGCTTTCTTTACATGACGACTCCAATCTGATAACATGGATGATATTAACCTCTGTAGGCCTATAGCTTCAGGTCATACATATCATTGTTGTCTAGAGAGCAAAATATATTTTTCCAAATTTTAAAATATTAGTTTCATAATGAAAACATTATCGAAGCCATAGTTTATAACTTGAAACTCCACAAATGTTTATGAATTACTTTTTTAACCAGCACCAATATCACAGAAATATTTCAAAACGATAGGTGAGACATAGGGAAAACCCAAAAAGTATTATGGAATAAGAAACATAATGTATTATACCTTACTGCTGTCGATAAATTGGCATTATTCAGAATTCCATAGGTAAGTTTGCTTTTAAATGGAGGCATTTTCAATTTCAGATATCACTCTGATAATAATTAATGGCAGCAGAAAATAAAATTGTATTCTCGATTAATTTACACTATCTATTTGATATGACAATCATACATGTATCTATGTTTCCAAAACTTCAGTCTGATGCCAAATGGCTTCAAGTCCAGTATTCGTACACAAGACAACGAGGCCAACTGTCAGTGTCAAAATTTCATAAGTCTAAGAAAAGAAAGACAACAGTAATGACACGTGAACACTGAAATACAAGCCCACTTCCAAATAACAGTCACAAAAAGGGTTAGCTTTTGACCTCACTTTTCGATTGCGTCTACTTTCTGACAAAATAACATTGACTTACCTATCTTAACTATATAGATAAGCTTAGGGCATTCAAAATTTTGCTTTCGTGTCAAAAATAATCAATGTGAAGAATCTAACATCCGGTGTAAATAACAGAAAGTCACGTGCTAAATAGTCTTGATCCACTAGTAAACGATGTTTGCGATTTTTTTACCATTTGTAAGTCTGGACATGTGTGGCTATGTTTACATCTTTGTACGAAAATTCGTTTTCCAAAAAAACTACTGGCTCTATATATTGGTTTCGTTCATAATTATTTTTGCATCGTCACAACGAAATATTTATGTTCATCCTTAGATTAATTTTCTTGAGATTTTTAATACACACATCAATATAATATTTTTATAAAAATGCAGGTTTCTTTTGTCAAATTTGTTAATCTTGACATAAATTGATGAGTTTGAATTTTTACTTTCGTTTACAATTTCAGTTGGGAGGAAATTTAAACGACACCATCGGCATTAGAAATCGCTTTGTCACATAACAAACTGGGTATTTGTCTGTTGTAAATTCTTTCAAAGTCTTAAGTGTCATTTAGAGACTCCTAAAGAATGTCTCGTGGAAGCAGCGCTGGGTTTGATAGGTATATTACTGTATTTTCGCCAGAGGGACGACTGTACCAAGTCGGTAAGTTATTTTTGGTGTCTTGGTTTTGCGGATTCCGACTGGCTTACTTTGAGATCAGTCTGATGAAAAGTGTGGTTCATTAAACCAACAGTGCCATACTAATAATATCTATGTTATTTCCACATCATATATTTTGTGATGACAATCACACTCATTTACATATATTTTGTTTATTAGAGTATGCATTCAAAGCAGTAAATCAAGGTGGTTTAACATCAGTAGCTGTACGTGGTAAAGATTCTGCTGTTGTTGTTACTCAAAAGAAAGTTCCAGTAAGTAGTCATCTTTGGGTTTTGCCTATTGAATAGAATACATTTTATATGGGAAATAAACCACCATTCTCTTAAAATTACTTGAAAGTCAAACACAAATTGACATTCAATCATTCATATTCTGCATGTCATGCTGAAGAAATTATTGTGAATTTTACCCATGGAAGCCATCCTGTAGGTGTGCCATAGTTAATATAAGCTTAATGTTGCTGAATTAAGAATTGTGACAAACATTTATTTCTTTTAAATTATTTCAAAGTTATACTGAATAAGCTGAAATCATTTTGATATGGAGATCTGGATACCTGTATTAAGATTCTATTTGCAAGAGACTTGTTATTTATTATAGGACAAGTTATTAGATGCTGACACAGTGACCCATTTATTTCAACTGACAGAAAAAATAGGATGTGTAATGACTGGAATGATAGGTAGGTAGTAGACTTGAGATTGTCAAGAGGTTTTCTAAATTTTATGTGTATCGGGGACACTGATCGCATCAATTGCACCATTTCAATTTTATATCAGACGCCTTTTGTTCCTGACATTCCACTAAATCTAAGTGTTTGATGATGTCACTAATTGTAAAATATGCTTTATCATATAATGCCCTTCACAATTAGTGACATCAACAAAAACTTAGTGTTGACACATAAAATTTAAAAAACCTCTTTACAACTTTTGCTTACCTCTAATCAACTGTAAAAATATTCTTTTTATACCTTCTTCATATTCCTGCATAGGGTGATCACCTCAGAAAAACAATTTGAATCTGTCTGAAAATTATGAATTACAACTGTGTATCTTTGCAACAAGATTCAAACAAGAAAAAAATATATCACCAAGGCTTATTCATTACATATACTTACAAAAATGTAGTAAATGTAATCAAAAATAAAAGATTATTTCATTCTGTTTTTAGCTGATAGTAAATCACAAGTACAAAGAGCCCGATATGAAGCAGCTAAATGGAAATATTCCTATGGTTACGAGATACCAGTTGATATGTTAGTTAAACGTATGGCTGACATTAATCAAGTCTACACACAGAGTGCTGAAATGAGACCTCTTGGATGTTGTAAGTAAAAAAATTCAAAAGCATACAATCTTGTAATTGTTTGCTGAAATAAGGAGAATAACCTTTAAAGGCTATTTTCTCAAAACTGATAAATAAACACAACATAGTAATTTCAATTCAATAAAATCTTTAAATACTAAAATGCAAGGATCACAAATTCCTCTATTTTTTTGACCAACCAGTAGTATTTTTTTGTTCAATTTATACCACTAAAAGTTTGGTTTCAGAAATAAAAAGATTTCTACATAGAAAATGACTCCCAAGACATAAAAATTTTCCCCTGTACACCACATAGGCACCTGGGAACCACAGCTGATATTTTCCTTTCCTCTATATTTTTTTGTTCCTTGCCGGGATCCCTGTGAAATGTGATCGGACATGTTTACATTTGATAGATTTTGGAACAGGCTCTGTAGTGGCTATTTTAACATGTTTTAGGTATGATATTAATTGGTTATGATGATGAATTAGGACCATTAGTCTTTAGAACTGACCCAGCTGGTTATTATTATGGTTTTAAAGCCACATCAGCTGGTGTCAAACAGTTAGAAGCCAATAGCTTTCTAGAAAAAAAGATCAAGAAGAAACAAGAACTCTCATTCAATGACACAGTGGAGGTAAGTATTCCCTGCCTCATAGACGGTTTCTCTGAATCAGTTGGGAAAAGTAAGGACGTAAAACATTAAATATTAAATCAGTTGGAATTTGGATCAGAGGTTTTCACAATCTTCTAACCTATCCTATTGGTTACAAAAATTGTATATTTGTGGTCAGTTTCATCATCTAATATTTGCTGATATTGTATTTTGAAATATGTTAACTTTTACTTTGGCAATAGTTCGTGTTGTTTCCCTTCTTCTTTGATCTTTCAATGATGGTGTATTTCTTTATCAATTTTTCAGACGGCTATAACATGTTTATCAACAGTACTATCAGCAGATTTCAAGGCAGCTGAGATTGAAGTTGGTGTTGTTTCTAAAGATCATTCTAGATTCAAGTAAATATTATCATTCTACTTTCATTTTTCTGGTACCAAAAGCCGATGTAGCAATGACACAATTTGTATTTGGCTATGTATGATTTATTTCCAAATGGCTGAAGTGAGAAATTAAGTAGCCTAAATTTCAGCTTCTCTTCAACATGCTAAAACTATTAAAAATCCCAACCCAGCCAAATAATATGCTTGCACATAGCAATTTAAAAGTTTTGATGTCTAAATATAAACGTGACTGTGTATGCAAATTCTGAATAATTAATGGGCACAGGCAACTCCTGCTGTCAAATATATTTTTTTGATTTGTTAAAATTCAATGCCTGAATTGAAGCTATTTGGATTACCATGAGCATGTATTTATACCAGTTTTTCACATATTTCAGAGTTCTCTCAGAGGAAGAAATAGATGCTCATTTACTAGCTATAGCTGAAAAAGACTAAAACAGTTACTCATTATAGGACAGTTATCACCTTTTCATATATTATAAAGATGGAGCTCCAAGTCATCACCATGGCAACAAAGCAATGTTTTGTTAAAATTATTTGTTGTACCTATTTCATTTGTCGCATAAAGATATATTATGTAAAAAGTTGGTTTTATATTTATTTTTGCTCTTTCTAAATTTCTTGTGATCCTTGCGAGTTGGTTTTTTCGTAAGAAATTTGTAAGGCACAACTACAAGAAATGACTTATACAGATGATATGAAAATAGCAAAAATATTAGCAAACTTAAAGTTTTGAGATGGTTTGCAGCATTTTCATCAATCATAATGATTCTGTTGATGCCTCTTGATTTGATAATTGATCAATTTCATTACCCCCATTCCCCCTATACATCCTAACTATTTCGTAATTTTCTGCTTGGTTTTCCCTGCAATCTTTTTTATTTCCCAAAACATTACAAAATTGCCCCCAGACTCAAAAACCTTGCTGTAATAGAGAAGCAATATGGCCAACACATCTATTGATTTAAGGCTTAATTGATTCGGTCATCCGTGAATTTGATGGTAGTTGTGGGTCACAATCTCAGTCGTCATTTTAAATCTGGTGACCTTGAATAAGTCATCCTTCCTCATAATTCCAATCAATATCAAAGACATAAATACAAAATAATCTGTAAACTCATTCAACATAACAAATTTGAACCATTGTGTTTTTCATTAAAATGATTAAAAAAATTTTTATTTTTATAGTAAACAATTCATGATAAAAATATCACAAGGGAATATATTATGGTATAACGCACTTGTTGAATAACAAATTTTATAATGATTCAACACAATTTACACATGTCGTCATCAAATGAGGGGGTAAACATGTCTTCCCTTTTCACTAAGTATGTTACACAATAATATTCTATTCCCTTGTGTTTTTGTTATATATGCGCTCTACGCTTCGAAATGTCGTTCAAATATTATAAAAATATCTATCCACATAATATACAACATTAACTATAACAAATATCGAAAATAGGAGTCATAATTGAACATATATATATTGTCTTCTCAACATAGCTTAATCTTGTCACTTGAATCTTATTCTGACCCATTTAAAATGAGTTATTATAATCATCAATCTAATTAAATTTATTTTGTTATTATTTACCTCGGTCTGAATTGTAATCTGAAAATATTTATATCAAGGTGGCGTACTGTTGAGTGTGTCTCGCTATGTCTAAATATCCAATGAATTGTTGGATAGCCAAACCAAAAGTAAAGCGATATGACCAATGAGATTATTTGAGTGCAGATACTCGCTTGTAAAATTGATTCTGATTGGTCAGAAAGTGGTGCGCGATTGTCTGTTATAAAAAGCCTGAAACCTGACCTTGGTATAAATCTCATTGGATTACAATAGAGACCAACAAAAAAACGAATTTGTAATCTTATTTCAATTAGATTGTATCATCATTAGATGACAATTTCAGCTATAAATACCAATTTTAAAAAATAAGATTTTAAATTTTGTTTTCTTACAGGATTTGAAGAAACTTAATTCACAATATACTGATGAAATCTCCGATGAGTTCAAGTTTCACAATATTTAGATGAGAAACCTTTTAGTTATTGCCCTTGAATAATACATATTGCATGGATTCGACAAATTTCAAACCAAAAATCATTAAGGATAACTGTGATTCTCTCTGTAGATATAATTCAAAGAACCATTGAAAATCAGCCATTGGTATTACATGATCTGCTAATAGTGTTATTGGTTGTCATGGCTGTTAAATCCCACCTACAAAATATTGATCAAATAATAACAGAAATCAAAATCAAAGGTCAAATTCTGCTGACTGTAAGTAACTTTATTGCCATACAAAAGTGGTTGAATGTGCAGGGTTGAATCAAACAAAAGTGGTTGGAAGTGGTTATTCTAATTCATCCCCTGGCTTTCAGGCAGGTCCCCAGGTGACCATTAGACACCATTAGACTAGAGTTGTCATTAAATTTTGCATTTGACCAACATTGTAATGGATAACCTATTATTGATGTCTGAAAGAGGATATTGACCGTCGGACATTTCAGCAGCCCCGTCGGTCATGTCCGGCATGTAGAGCCAAATCAAAATCCCTGGGCCACTTTCTTTTGATTTGCTCAAAAGGCTTTGTTGTTTTTGTTTTTGGTGAGTTCCCATGCAATTCTGGAAAGTTGAAAGGTTATCCTAATGAGGATTGATTATTCATAAAAAGTGTCAGCGAAAACATAAACAGTTCAGAAAACAGGGTTGAATTCGAGCGGTACAGCATCTCAGTTTCTGGATTAAAATTTTCTATGATTGTCCAAAATAAAAAAAATATCTATATGGTTTAAATTTAAGTTTGTGTTTTTCATGAGTGACAATGCAAAAGTTTTGCTCCATTTTTTCATTTATATTGGATAATGTAGACTTTGATAAACACTATCACCTGTTAAGATCAAGTCTTACCGGGTATTTGTCCAGATGTTATCTATTGAAATTCAAAAGACACACATCATTGCATGAACTTGATAAAAGGTTTATTTATGAAGTATTTAATGTTTTGGAAGGAGCCGTGGTGGCACAGTGTGTTAGAACCTTGCTCGCTAACCTGAAAGTCCAGGGTTCAATCCCGACATAGGTCGAGATTTTCAACCCGTTTTCCCTCTGTCAGTGATGCAGGTAAGAGGGACTGACATGGAAAAAGCGTCTAGTGGTTGGGATGGGACAATAAATCGAGGCCCTGAGTGCTTCAGGCTGCGCATGTTAAAAATGCCTCGACAGTTGGAAATCAAGAAAGAGCAGGCTAATGCCACTGTCCTGGCAAAATTTCCCTCATCGCACCCTGTATGGCATTATGCAGAAAAGTAGGACATAAAACTAAGCCAAGTAAAATCATACCTACCTCAAATCTGCAGGAAGACACTTGGTTTCTAACTTATATTTTAATACAGCTAATTGACATAAAATTTTTAAGGAAGGAGCTAAAAGAGAAAAGGACAAATAATCATGTCAAGGTACAACACTCTACTGGCCAAAAAGGAAATGTGACTGTTGTATATTGAACCACCGTAATCATTTAAAACTTAAATTTATAAAACTAGTACCATAATAATATTTATCAAGTACATGTATTTGGGTCATTATAAATAAACCAAGTACTAACAATCAGAACCAAATCATTCATAATCAATCATAATTATTTAGTATATTAGTATCCGTTAATGAATTTTCACATGCGGAAGGATATCAGATAAGTGAGTAAGTATTATGAAAAGTGGTAACAGGTGTCCACCCTTGGAAATAGCAATAGAGCCACTGAAAAAAGGAAATTGTCAACAAAGATTGAAAACTACTAGAATGAAGTTGTTTACTTACAGAAATCTAATGCATATAAATCTGAATGATCTAATAAATCATTCTCTGTTCTTTGAGTGTGTTGATCTTTTGGACTGGAAATAAAAAAGTCAAAAATATGTCAAATACAGCAATATCGCGTCAATTTGCACAAAAATAAGTGTTTGATGACATCATTCATTGCAAAAATTGTCACGATTGTCAAAATCAAATAAAGCCCTTCATGATTAGTGATGTCATCAAACACTTAGTTTAAGTTGAATTGTAGGAACCACAGATTAAAAATTTGAATGGTGCAGTGTCCCCAATACGCATACAAAACCTCTTGACAATCCCTTTGACTCTCTAAAAAAAAAAAACATACTGCAACTAACATTATTTCAAATGTATTTCAATACATGATATTTTCTTGACTCATAGTAGGACACAAAATTTCATGACATAATTTCATGACATAATTTCATGACATAATTTCATGACATGAAAATTACTTTTTTTTTGAGTAAAAACAAACCTGGTGCCACCAAACAAGAAGACTTGAGATCCAATAATACAACAACATTGTCTTCTTCTAGGACAGGGTTGATCACCTTTTACTTTAACTTCCATCCACTCCATTTTCACTATAAATAAACAAATACAGAAATAAAACCTAAACAACAACCATTTTTTACAATGGAAATATCTTGGGTTCACAAAGATGACTTATTCAAGCTCACCATACTTGCATAATTATTACATTTTTTACAAGGATAACAACTTTGGATCACAAGGATCCTTATCGTCCTTGGACAAACCTCTTGACATTGATCTTTCCCAGATTATAAATACCCATTTACAACTGGGTCAATTGGAATAATGAGGACTTATTCAAGGTCACTAGACATTCACTCACTAACCATAATTAGAACTTATTGACAACATTTATTTCATGTAATAAGCAAACCAATGATGTCACATAAATATTCCAACACTCACAACAGACTTTAGTCTGCGAAACATTGATTTAATTCTGTACAACTGTTTCAGGAACAAATATTTCGAGTCTGTCCTGTGCGTTGAATATAAACATTTGAACACAATATTTTCTGTTCTAAAAAAATCAACGTACAATATCTCATCACGTGAAATAAAATTATATTTAAACCTTGAGGTCACGTGAGAAAAGTCATGTGATAAAGCGACATACACAATGTCCATCGTGTGCGGCTAATGAAACCTGAAGACTTAACAGTGTTTTTGTTTTCAACACAAAAATAACATTGTCTGCGCCTAGCTTAACTGACTTTCCTATGGATTGTCTTCAAATAATAGTAAAGGGATCTCAAAAAGGCGTCCGCAGGTCAATCCAACAACAAAATTATTCATGAAGTTCAAACAAACAAAAACCTACCCGGATCTAAGGCATAAACATCATTATAATGTTGATCATAAATACCATTATAACCACCAAATATATACATTAATCCTTGATATGTAACTATAACATAATAACAAATATATACATTAATCCTTGATATGTAACTATAACATAATAACAAATATATACACTAGAACTGTTCTAATAACAGTACTGATACAGGGCGGGTTATGACATCCAGGTACATACGAAGATGATCTATTGCAATTACTTTATGTAAATACCTTTCTGCATCTCTAAATGTAAATATCCAAAAGTTTAAAATATATTGACTAGGAATAAAAGAATATTTGTCAATTAATAAAGACCAAGTTTGATGAAATCCGGATAAGAAATAAAAAAAAATGGTAGTGCGCATGCGCACAACAAAAATTCAATATTTCCATCAAATTTAGAATTGAATTATACACATACATACCAAGTTTGATGAAATTCGGATAAGAAATAAGAAAGTTGGTAGTGCGCATGCGCACAACAAAAATTCAATATTTCCATCAAATTTAGAATTAGATTATATACATACATACCAAGTTTGGTGAATTTCGGATAAGAAATAAGCAAGTTGGTAATGCGCATGCGCACAACAAAAATTCAATATTTCCATCAAATTTAGAATTAGATTATATACATACATACCAAGTTTGGTGAATTTCGGATAAGAAATAAGCAAGTTGGTAATGCGCATGCGCACAACAAAAATTCTATATTTTCATCAAATTTAGACTTCGATTATACACATGCATACCAAGTTTGGTGAAATTCGGATAAGAAATAAGAAAGTTAGTAATGCGCATGCGCACTAAGCAAATTCGATATATCCATCAATTTTAGAATTGGATTATACACATACATACCAAGTTTGGTGAACATCGGGTAAGAAATAAGAAAGTTGGAAAATTAAGTGGGGGTATACCTTTAATGTGCTTTCATAAGCTCAACTTACAGTATAACACTGTTCAATCCATCCTAGAGCTTATTTATATACCTTAACTGGACACAATACATTTTAAAGAAATATAGAAGGGAGGGTGTCTTTAAAACTACTTAAACTTTGATTTATATTGGGGTTGACAGCCGGGTTAATCTAATTAGCCGATTTATCTAATAATAGTCCCATGTTAAGTGAATGGGGTTTTCCAACAATACGTAACTATAACATAATAACAAATATATACATTAATCCTTGATATGTAACTATAACATAATAACAAATATATACGTTATTCCTTGATACGTATCTATAACATAATAACAAAGATATATACTAATCTTTTGAACATAATAACAAATATATAAGATACATTGATATCTAATAGAATTTTAGTTAGTATAGTTACTTACAAGCAGAGTGACTTCTGCGTCCAGAAGGTATAGCACCATGTGTTACTGGTAGTTGACTCCAGGTATTTGTGATAGTATTAAAAGTCTGTATTTTATTACAATATATTTCATGATTAGTAAAGATATCACCACCTTCATCACTCCTTCCTCCAAATATATACATTATATTATCTATACCCACTGCTGTATGGAAATCACGCCATCTTGACGGCTGTCCCTATAACATGGATACAATGTGTTACATTTATGACATAAAGGGATATAACTTAAGAATCTCATAAAAATGCTATCAAATTCCATCTTGTCATGTACGAAATTTTGGTCGTTATGGAAAACTCCTTGATAAATACAATAAATCTGGTTAAAAATCTTTTGGCTGATTTGTTTGATCTGGTTGTAACCATTGTAGTAGTGGAGGGTGTCACAAGGGGAGCAAACCATGATTACTCTTTTCAAAACACCAGATGGTACTTTTCTTTGGAAGTGCCCACAACTATACAACTCTTAACTCCTTATTTTGCAATTCTTTGTATGAGATTTTTGATCGACGGAATTGTCTTGCTTGTACAGAGTTTTTATCAAATTCATTGATTATTCATGAATGAGACACAGGATACAATTTTGTGCTGATGTGACTTTACAAAGAAATGAAGATCTTCTTACGCAAGTTTTAACATAGCTCCATGACATATTTTCAAAATCAAATAAATGAATTTCGTTGTTGAATCGATCAATCTGAAGAAAAAAATCAAAAATGCATGTCAAAATTTCACCCATAGAAGTTGGAAATTTGATCTTAATCCAATCCTACACATTTACGCAGAAATAATGATAGACATAATTATGACAAGCCAAAGCGAAAATATTTGCAGCAACAGTTCGGCTATGTTATGATCCACAAAATTCAAGTCAAGTGTTTGTTTATAGACATCAGCTTCAGTGGCGAATCGAGAAAGTGATAAAAAAAAGTCAATTTCATTGTCAGGATGGCGCCTTTGGTAAGAATGTAGTGTTCTGACATACAAAAAATCGCTCTGATAGAGTGATTTCATGTCCTGCAAATATTTCCGCTTTGGCTCCCCATACATAATAGTTGAAAATTCTTATGCCTGTTTCTTATCAATGATAGCAATACATTTATGTGAATTCTATTTCTAATGTTGATAACTCTCTATTGTGATAGATATGTAAATTCCTATAACCATTAGATCATGATAGCCAAAAATTTATGTGAATTCTAAGTGCCTAAATACTGCATATTAAACGCCATAAATCAATGTAAAGTTTAAGTGCCTAACTGCTAGAATTTTAAGTGGATAGCCATAAATTAATATGAATTTCTGTAACATTATGTCAATTGTGATTCCAGTAAGTCTTTGAAAATTCTTATGCTAGCATTTTGATCATGATACATAATATATAGTCATAATATATACCTCCTCTTCAAATCCACCAAATATATACATCTTATTATTAATTAAACAGGAAGAATGACCATCTCTAGCACCTGGTATTCTACCATATACAGTAGGTTTAGACCAGCTTAAATTACCTAAAACAATAGAAGGACAAAATCGCTGAAAGCAGTCTTTAAAAGCATTTTGATATTTATTTCATTGCTGTGTCAATCTGCAGAAATTTGTCAGCTTTAACAAAATATGAAGGAAACGCAAAATCCATAGTGAATTTCACAAATTATAAAAAATTGTGAATGATTCATATCAACAGTTCATGCATAACTCGCACTTCATTAGTTCCTTACTGAGCTTGTACTATGACCAGTTGGGATTGAATTTTTAACAAAAGAAGGAAGAATCTACCGGGTACTTACTACTATCAAAACAAAATAAAATATTACAAGCACCATCTTTATCATTCCTACCACCCCAGATATAGGCACAGTCTCCCACGGTAACAGCTGTATGTCCATATCTTTGATAAGGTACCGGTGTATCACTAGATACATCCGGAGTTGGTAGTAACTTCCACCTTAGTGATACTGAAAATTTTAAACACAGTGCATAAACAAGAAGTTACACCAAATTTATAATCCTGGCTGTGTATTCTCAAAACGATCTTAGTGCTAGGATGTCCTAGATTCTTATCTTCTAACATTGATTCGAGGACATCCTAGAGCTAAATCGTTTCAAGAATACATGGCCAGTATTTAAGGGGAAAATCATGAGGGGAATTTGAATCCATGACATCTTTCTGAAGCAAATGACAATCAAAGTTTCAACCTATTGAGGAACTGGGTCATTTTAATATTTAAGCTAAAACAGAACTCATGTAGATAGGAAATGGACATGTTCTCGTCTCTTGACTAACACATCTTACAGTTCAATCAGTACTGTCTAATTAAGAAATCAATGGCAAATATCTAATATTTCAATACTAATATCAGTACACTAGTACAATAAGTGTTAATGCGTAGTATCTTGATCCATTTCTTGTGGGACAATTCTAGCTCCTAGTTTTTAAATTGGGCTTAAGCACAGTAGGCTATATTATTACAACACAGCAGGAAATTGAAGTTTATTCCATAACAAGATAATTTTGCTGCATATTTGTCCAAACTTATTTATATGGTTCTGTGACAAGGGCAATAAATCACAAAAAACAAGCCAATTTTCAACTGGCAGATGATAAACTAACATATGATAGATCTAATAGAAACAGACCAAGAAGAGGTGAAAAGCTGTTTAGTATACTTACATGTATCTAAGATGTGAACATCCATAGGACGAGTAACATCATAATCTTCTCCTGTACAGTATCCACCAAAGGAATAAATCCTGTCACCAATGGCAACCGCTGCATGATTGACACGCCTTGGACCACCTTCTAGGTGAATTGTCCACAAAGGCATGGCCACCTCTGAGTTTTGTCTTGGACTCACTTCACATTTAAGGGATTTACTACAAAGAAAATAATGAAATGTGAAATTTTGAAACTATACCGAATTGAAATGTTTTCTATCAGAAAAGATTTACTTTTGCTCTAAAATGTGACCCAGCACATCAAACCAGGTATTAAGTAGCATTTGGTGTATGTATAGCTATTAGTATATTTGGATTCCTGGCGTCATCAGCTACATCTCAATAGCTTTCTCCATTCAGAAGATATAGTCAATTTAATATCCAGATTTGAGTCGATTTATGAAAACGTCATATTGAGAAAAACAAGGATAAAGGTAGTAAAGAGGCAAGATGAAAATTTCCTTAGCAACCATTCAGCTATATATAAAATACTGGTTACAAATAAAGTTAAACACTTCTAGATACAACATCATACAATATTTCAGAATTTCAACCCATCCAACCATGTCTTCATCCCAACTTTTCGAACTTTTTAAAAAGCTCATTACTGGGCAGTGTGACTTAATACCTGGTACGATGTGTGAGGTCACAAATAATCTTTGATCAATTTACGTCATTAAAGCTCACAATACACATTCTGACATCCAGTTTTAATTTCTTTCACTGTTCTTTCACTAGGGTTAAGTAAATATTAATATATTTCTTATTTAAACAATAAAGTTAAGAATATTGATCTATATTTATTATTTGGTAGACTGGCCTTAATAACATCAGGTTTTAGCTCTCAACTTTTCTCTGTTCGATATGTAATTCAAGGATATCCTATGCAATACTATTATGTTTTATTGAATATTGAGTCTGAGTTTCGCTCTTAAGTGCTGCGGACAACTGAAATTGTACTCTAGGCTACAATAAAGAAACCCTAACTTATACTAGCTGGAGTAAAAGTTACAAATCTCATTTATTTATTATACCAGTTTTCATCATATAAGCTTCCTACAGGAAAAATACCAAATGGATAACAAGGGGAGGCTATTGCAGATGATTTCTCATCAATAAAGTAAAGAACCATTCAAATAATATACAATTACACTATAATTGCAAAAATAATGCACAAGCCTGAAAAATATACGCACCCCTTCCTTACCTCAATATAATTGGGTAAATAATACGCACACGCATGAAAATTTTAAGTTAAAACTTTTCTTCTAAGTTCATGTAAAATTTTAGTTGAAAAGTCAAGCACCTATTTGAGAACATTAATGTTTTTTAAAAAAAATCCATTGTGAAACAAAATACCTGTTAAAAACAGAAAAAGTTTTGAATGATCTCCATTTTTTCTCAACCTTAATAGACATGGCTAAATACGGTACTGGATTACATGTTAAAAACATTACTTGGGATTATGTAAGCAATAATGGTCATTACAATCAAAAAAAGTGTTGAAAATTTGCCAAACTTTGTCCATTTATAGACTACTAGGCTAGTTAAGTCCTATATTAAAAATTCTGTGCTATGGGTAGTCTATTGTGGCCAACTATAATTTCCCTTCAAGTAACCTAAGTTCGTGCGTAACCTAATTTCACATGGCATCCACATTTGCATGTCTTGATAAACATGGGTTATCTCTACAATGTGAAACCTACTGAATTTTTGCTATTATTTCAAAGCCAAAATTTCCTTTAACCCCAAGTTGTAATTGCAATTCCAAGTGTTGTCTGCTACAATACATTCCAGTAAACAAGGACATGTGACAAACTAGCAGATTCCATGTCAGCAGAAAATTTCTATGGAACACAATGCGGGCCATATTCATATGTTGTTTCAAGAAATTACTCTTACGTTTTACTTATCTTCTTTTGTCAGTCACTATTTTTTTTTTAAATCATTGATTGTTCTTTTTAAGAAATTGTCATTAGTTATAAGCTTATGAAATCAGGATCAAGGTGAGGGATTCACAAAGAAAATCAAAACAAACCAATTTTAATTACTTTCAGGAATATCTTAAGAAACATCTAAGACATAAAAAAAAAATTCCATCTTTTAATTTTGACGAAATTTGGTTTTGAGTCTTTATTTTGTATGCATGAATATAGGTAACACCACTGTACACACTGCATATTAGCCTTCATTAGTGAATTTTTAAAGTTTACATACATTGCTAAGGTAGCCTTTAAAATCTATTCAATTTGTGCCATGGCATCAACAATAAACCATTGGCAATAAAGAAAAGATTACTTTGTTCATTAAATATATATTTTACTTCATCTCGGTAAGTCAGTGTCATTCCATTAAATTTACACTATTCGAACTTGTCATTAATCTCATAGTAGTCTTCCATGGCATAAGGCTTAAATTATAAGTTACATGGAACATAGAAAAGGCCTACATTAATCATTATGGCTATCATTATTCTTTTTGGAGTGAACTCATAAGTCTATAATATGAGCTTTTTAAACAAAAGGAAACTTTAACTAATTTGACTAATTTACCTATGTTCTTATGATCGAAAAAACGCTGATGTCAGAGGAAATTTTGGAAAAAATTATTGTGTCTGCTGAGTTGAGATCCTACTTACATTTCAATAATAGTAAATAAAGAACTGTTATCCAGACGTAATAGAAACAGTAATTTTCACCTTGAAAGAGTCTGGTAGATCACAGCTCAAAACGAAACGCCATCTAGCAGAATAACTCTTTTAGGACTAAGACAACTCTTGAATTTAGTCATAGATAATTTATTTATTTAACTCTGTATGCTAATTTCCTGAGTGTATCGGATCAGCTATCTATGCATACACGTCTATGAATATACAATAATAAAGTATTTTGATCTTTGTAATTTAAAGAAAGCCGACATTACAGACTGTGGCGCCATCATGTGGACGGATGTTCGTGTAGCGTCATAGGAAACAAAATGGCTACACTTCAAAGCAGTCAGAGTAGTGGCTCCTACTGTTCTGCAGCGAATTGTTCTAATGCTAAGAAACGAAACCCGCATTTACACTTTTTCCGATTCCCCAAAGCCCCAGACAGGTATAGAGACATTTAGGTTAAAAATGTATAGTCACTGTCATTCTCCTCCAGAATTGCTACACATGTACTTTGATGTCTTGTCTGACAAGCCACGACGGCACAAGGAGTTAGTCCGAAACATCGTATATTTAAGCCTACGAAGTATGATAGTATGACAGATTTTGACATTTGTTGACTGGAATAGGGTTAGAAAAACTTTTTCTTGGAGATTTTCCCCACAATGTAGGTTCAGGAGTTAAACATATTTATTTACCTCGGTTCTGCTATGTCTTTTCACGTTCGGTTCTGTAAAAAAAAGGCCATATATAGGACAAAAGCATGTTCCTTAAGCAACGGTACGATTATTCACATCTAACCGTTTCTTGAACAATCCCATATTCTCATCTTTAAAGACTGAATAGGCCAATGGGACAAAAGCATGTTCCTAAGCAATGGTACGATTATTCATATCTATTTATCATGTAGCCTAACTTTGCTTAAGGATTATGGGACAAATAAGAGACTTTTTAAAAAGTGAATGTAGGCTAAATAAGTTTGTTTGGTTGAATAACTGGTCTATATTTGATTTTCTGTTTGAGATGTAAGAGATGGGTGATTAACTGTAGAAGGAAAGATTTGGTGAGAAAATCAGCTTCATATCTTAATGCTAACTGTAGAATCTGCTGCCGTCATTTTGAGCCACATGTATTCATGAATGACAAGAAGGACAAGTTGGTTTGGAATGCTATTCCTACCCTTTTCCAAGATCCACCACCAAGGATAGCATCACAGCGCAAGCCACCTACTAGGAGAAGCAAAACAGTGCTGAGTATCCCACAGTTGACAGAAGAAAAATGTGTTCAGGTAATAATTTTTTTTTTTTTTTTACAAATTCCAATATCCAATACAAGGGGGCTGAATGTTTGTTTTTCTTTACACAAGATTTCCATTATCAAAAATGTCCTAAATTATACCTTAAAAACAGAGCGCACTAATTGTTAAAGTGATACTACGTCTTAGAATTAACATAAAATTTAAGAATTTTAAACTTCGTTAATAAGTGCCAGTAGATATACCTTGTGTCATAAATAACATAACAGGATCCTTATATAATCTGATAAATCAAAAAAACTTAGTAATTATCCATAAATATGTAATTAACTATTGAAAAACGCCTAATATCAAGATTAAGCGTTTTTCAATAATTACTTAGTTTTATGATTTTACAGGGATTCTGTTGTAACTTTATGACACCAGGTAAGCTAAGTGATGAATGCATACTCATATTGACCTTTTCGAGAACTTCAATTTTGTATTCATTCCAAGACATAGTATCACTTTAATAAGCAATTTGTCCTAGCTTTGGTTTTGACATTATAATGACTCTACATTTTTAGTTGAAACCTATAGAATACATAGGAGACATATTTCTCTACAATTAGGAGTAAATCCGTACAGTAGTTTTCTAACAGCTTCCAAAATGCATAACAAAATTTAATATCAGTTTATGTTTTAGATGCCCACAATAGACCACAGTTATTCTGCTACACCAGATATCAACTCAGGAACATTAACAGATGTAAGTTATTCAATAGTTACTTTTATGAATAATTACTTACTTTTATGGTTTTTATCAGATTTTACTGTGGTTCTATTGAAAATTTGATGAATATATACTCTAATTGGCCGAGTTTGAAATGTTCATTTTGTGTTTATTCTAAGTTGTAGTTTCCTAAGGTCTTCAGGTAGGCCTACAAGATCTATATTTACCTATAAAGTTCAAGCCATAGATGAATAATATCCCTTCCTTCAACATCTTTGCATTTCAGTACAATATAAGCCAATGATATTAATTGTTTCATGACATTAACGTGTGGGGTAATGAAGCGAGGTCATCTTATCATTATTGATTTTATCAACTTAGTCCAATAAGCTTATCTTTTTAAATTAGGTTAATTGTAAATGTTATAAGCACGCTCACCTACTAAATCTGCACAACTAACTTTGAATCCTGCCCATTATTATCTTATTTTTTAAATAACAAGTTGTCACCAAAAAAAATGCAAAATTATCATTTGAAATTGCATATGAATTACATGGATTGGTTTAAGATGGGTTTAAAATCCAGAGCTGATAAATATACAGATAGGCAAGTTATATATTATATAAGAAACTAGGAATGACTTTGCAATTTTCTGTCAAGGTTAAATATGGACTAATAATAATTATGAAATTTAAATTGAGCAAGATTAATCTTTCTACTGACTTACATTTAAACTTCTTCTTTCAGAGATTCCAGATGGACAATATTTTAATGATTCAAACTGGAGGTATGTATAAAGGGGAGAAAAGGTCAAGCTAACAGAGAATCTAACCAATTGCTGAATTTAATAGATATAAGCGTTTGAGCGCACAGACAACTGAAAAAGCTCAGTTGCCGCCAGTTGTCAACTATTGTTCTGCTTTCCAGCAAAAAGCACATACCGATTTAAAAAAACAATTTTAGAAGAGATGATCGCACATCCATTGTTCAAGAAGGTGAACGTTTTTTTTGGATTTGAACAGGAAATAAGCATTTAAAAAAACTTCATTTCCTGTTAGTGTCAATTTTCTGATTTACTGAAATTCTTCCTAGATTTTAAGTTTCAATTTATTTCAGGTACTATTGATAAGGGGTATCCAAAACGAAACAATGGTTATTCCTTCGAGATAGGTGAATCTGCAGTTAAGAAAATATTAGAACGTCATCATGTGACAGACTCTGTTCGCTTTGTGTCTGTTTGTAAAAAAGATAGTCAAGAGATTACTGATGATGACAGGTACATTGAACAAGATTTCAGATTTCAGTCATTTCAAAGGAGCGATTTGAGCAGTGGCTGGGTTACTTGCTGACGTTACTAATTGCAAAATATGCTTAGTTACGTATGGCTCTTTGTGATTAATGACGTCACCAGTCACCAAACACGTAGTTTTAGTGGAATTGCAGAAACCACAGACATCTGATTAAAAATTGGTAATGGTGTAAATTGATACTATCAGTGTCTCCAATACACATACAAATTTTAGAAAACCCCCTTACAATCCCTTTAACACCAGGCTCTGTCCATTGATAGACTAGTTTCTGTCATCACTTTGGATTGGAAAGCAGAAATGATTTTTGGTTGAAGGTGTTGACCTCTAGTACCTACATCCAATACAAATCCATTGATTCATTTCTCTGTATTCATTAGCTCACATGGTGCAGAAAAGTAGGACGTAAAACTCCATTTATTTCATTTCATTGAACTTGGGTATACTAAAGAATATTGAACTGGTTTCTGCAAATTTTGAAAGAAACTGCTTGATTTACATTCAGGCAGAGTCTCCTGATCTCACTGTTGTCTCATTTTTTGGACTTCCATCAACTTTGCTTCTTGTACTTGTATTTTTTTAATGATCCATTATCATTATGTCTTTCAGAAAGATATTACTGGAAACCTGTCGTATCTCAAAAGAAAAGAAAATCTTAATCACTCATGGTACAGATACAATGATTGAAACAGCCAAATATCTGGCAGCTATTCATTGTGACAAAATCATTATACTGACTGGTTCCTTCTTGCCTGAAACATTTAAAGACTCAGATGCAGAATTTAATATCGGATTTGCTTTAGGTGCCTTAAGGACTATGAAAGATGCAAATACTTTGATTGCAATGAACTGTAGAATATTCCATCATGACAATGTGTATAAGGATGATGTTTCTGGTGATTTTAAAGAATTGGACATGAAAAAATGATATTGTTATAAATTTATAATAACAGAATTGTTATCATTTCTGCTACCCCTCTCCTAGTATTACCTAGTCCGAAACAGCTGTCCCTTTTCCAGCCTCTGATAGTTACTGTGACAACAGTCAAAATACCTATCAGAGACTGAAATAGAGTCAAATGTTTCAGACTACCCAAATTGCATAATAAAAAAAAAAAAGTGTCTAACATCTGCTAATCTTAAAGGGATAAATGTCACCAAACACTTATTTTTTGTCGAATTGCAGGAACCACAATCAACTGACTGAAAATTGGAATGGTGCAAATTGATGCTATCAGTGTTTCCATACACATACAATATTTAGAAAACCTCTTTTCAATCCCTTGTATATATTTAAAAAAAAATAAAAGGATCCCCAGTATTGCCTGGATCACAGTGTTGGGGCACTGGGCGTAAATTCTAAATGTGTAATGGTGCAACCCAGAATGTCCTGTTCGGGATTATTGATAATTTAAAACCGTAAACTTCACCAGACACCGCAACTTTATCTATTTACACCATCATACAATGAAGTGACATATTCTCTTTAAAACCTTACGTAAAAACGAAAAAAAATACATTTCTATTATGTTACAATCGTGATTACCAGTTGTTGTCAGTTGCTATATCGATGTTCATTTCCTGTGTTTGGCGGCTACCTTTACTAGTAATATTTACAAAGGATATTGTAAATCTGATAGAGGAAACTACCAACTCTAATCAAACATATCTCATCACTATTATCTATTCTTGTCTGTTGATTTCTTATTATACAATCAAACAGTTTTCCAATTCTTGTTACTGTTCTTTTAAATAAATACAATATGAAGTAAATCTTCATACTGATGGCCAATTTTACAGTAGGCTATTGATCAATCAGATTTAAATTCATATCTGGATTTTTGTTTCTACAGTTATTCCACTAGCCATCCATGATCTGAGGAAATTGTCATGCGTCTCATGTTCGGGATCAGTTGATACTCAACCAATCAAATGATCTGTTCAATGAACAATTTCCTTACTATAACATGAGAAATTCCGGTATATCCACTCTTACACATTACATTTTAACAGTGTTTTTGATAGGATAGAACTATAATTTGTTTGCAACACGGAAGAAATCTTGTCAGATTATGGTTGACAGTCCAAACGATTATATTTCAGCAAGAGATTCCTTTATGAGAATTTTTCAACAACGCATCAAAGAACTTGATACTATATCTTCTATTCAGAATCCATGCTACATTCTTATGGTAGGTTAGCTACCACATTTTATTTTATGATTGATTAATCCTACACGAAATGCATGCGTTTTCGTTGCTCCCAGAGTATGAAAATCGTGTGTGGTTAAAGCTATCGTTCTTCAATAACGTCAAATCAATAAATCTATACAAAAGAAAATATGGCCGCGGTATACCAGTCATTATTATTGTAGAAGAATATGGATGCAATCGACCAATATCAAACCAAATTTTCAGTATGGCGAATAAATATTGCAATTATTATCTCTCAATTATTTTTTTTTTTTATAATTGATTTTTATTTTATGAAAGCACGATAGCTTTAAAAGTTTACTTGAGAAGTATGAAGATATCGACGTTAAATTTTTCCAGAAAGAATTGAATGGTGTATAGGAAAATCACTCATGGAATAGTTACTGAAGACTTTTAATGTCTATAGTTAGTTATACCAAAAATCAATATCTTTCACAAACATTATTAATTTTAAAAAAAGCTTGGAAAGAATCCTTACTGGCAGAAAATACTTCATGTTTACATAATTATCTATTTTAGTTACAAAAACGATAGATGTTTGTATATACCTTGCCAATCGGGATCAATATTCAGTATGTACCCGAGTTTACGCTTAATTAGATTTCGTTTATATATTGAACAGTTACACAGTCGACTGTATCTAAACTGAATTTCCTTATACTCGCTATTGTAGTAACATTGGGAATTCACTGTCATTTCCCTTAAGAGGTAACGTTATGAAAGTTTTATAAGTGTGTCGTGTCTTGTTTTGTCAACTGTATTCATTGGGATTAATGGTGATTCAGAGGATATTTTCGTACGAAAAAAAATATGTGGTCAAAGTTATGTTTTAATCAATGGCGGTTGACTTGTTGATGCGGTCATTCCTAACTTTATTTGGATAATTCTAAATTATTGAACATTTGAAAGGAATTGTATATGGAACTTTGGTATTTGAACTAGAATGTGGATAATATCGCCAATTTGTAAACCGTTTTGGTGATCTTGATTAATATGCCTGCACTGAAAGCCTCCTTGTTTTTTCTGCAAATATTGTTTGGACTATGTTGTCGTGTTTCTATTAAAATTGGTAAGTATATAAGTAGTGTATATTTGTTTTCATCCCATTCGTCCGTCTGTTCTAATTCCTTCTGAGTAATGCTGTCATAATTTTCAACTTTTTGCATGGACGATTAGAATGATGAGGTCTCGAAAGACTTAAAATTTTAAGGTTATAATTTTTTCTAATTTTGACGTTATGCTTTTAGATTTTGAACAATTTTTTCAATTGAAAAACTACTACTCTTTACTATTGGTGATTTTAATTAAATTTGGCATGTTACCTTTGTACTATCGCGTTTGTTGAATATTCTGAGCATTTCTATATAACGCTTCTTGTATCTCAATGTGTATGATGTCTCATATGTATGTGTCTATCTCAATGTGAATATATTTCAATGTGTTTATATCTCAATGTGTATATATCTCATTGTGTTTATATCTCAATGTGTTTATATCCTAATATGTATACATGTGTATATCTCTCAATGTGTATATCCCAATGTGTTTATATCTCAATGTGTATATAACTCAATGTGTGTATATCTCAATTTGTGTATATACTAATATGTATGTGTATATCTCTATGTGTATATATCTCAGGGTGTATCTAGATATTTCCTTATAGTCGCCACGCATGGTCCGCTTTCTGTACTAATCATAAAGGCCGAAGCTGGCCGTAATCCGGGATATTATGTTCGAAATAGTCTGCACTTGACAAATTTTTGATTGTTGGTAAATGTACATCGTTCGGGCAATGGTTAGAGGCGATTTTTGTTAAGATGTAATTATATCAGCAAATAAACAAAATGAAACAAAAAATAAAAAAAATTGTATTAAAGATATGTTTAAGTTGCATGATTGTTTATAATGAATAATTCATTTCCCAGCAGAAGCTGTTTATTGTCAAAGAAATAGGATGATTGATCAAAGCACATAAACTAATGAAGAAATAATTATAATGAGGCAGTATCATGTACAATATACACGACGATTCTAAAATAGAATTTAAGGGCAGAAAGTCAATTAAAGGAATACTACCTCTTAGAAAATTGTTTTTAATAGAATCTCTATATAAGTCAATATATCTATCATTATTGAAACACGATTCTAACCATGTTTCAAAATTACTTGGTTTAATGAATTATTACTTAGTTTAATGGATTTATTAGGTTACAGAGGGATTATGTTGTATATGTGGCACCGTAAATCTACTGATGAACAAAGATTCATTTTAGTCATTTTTGGTCATTCTAAGGTAGTATATCTTTAAGATTCGCGTTATAATCCAACACGCAATATTACACAAGGACCTTTTGATGAATGCTGTGATCTATTCAGAACATTATGAATTTAAAGGACAGATTCTTTCTGAAAGTTCAGTTGGATTATATGATCATAACTTCTCAACCATTCAAACTTCAAAGGTAACGTGGTCTGGTGTGTTAACTATTTAATGGAATCTTCATTAGTCTCCTATTGAGAGTTATTTTAAAAAATTAGTAGACATTCATTGAATCACATTGACTTTCTACAAATAAAATATTTCCATAGCAAATGGTAATATATTTATCTAATGATATTTTTCAGATCAGATATTGAAATACACATTAAGATTATAATTTTAAATAAATGTTCATGCATTAAAACGTAATGGGCAAAATATCAATTCGCAATAAGACAATAAAATACAAGATATGCCTAAACTTAAAGGGACTGCACAGAGGTTTACATGAATTGGGGACACCAGACCAATTTTCAATCAGACGTCTGTGGTTCCATTACTTCAACTAAAACTAAGTGTTTGATTACGTCATAAATCGCCAAATATTCATTATCACAAAAGATGCGTCGCGATTAGTGACGTCATCAAACACTTAGTTTTAGTGGAATTGCAGGAACCACAGAGGACTGACTGAAAATTTAAATGGTGCAAATTGACGCTATCAGTGTCTCCTACAAATAATTTTTCTCAGAAAACCTCTTTACAATCCCTTTAATTAAAAACTTATTTGTATTTTTAACGTATACAGTGTAGATATTGGCACTTTCGAGATTGTGGTTAGGGTTGAATTAGGCACTACACCACCTAACTTTGAATCTGATAATAATGTGTTGAATGATTGCTTTAAGTTTGGATTCAGTTGCTGCCTCCTGGAAGTTGGGGTACGATTTGTCGTCTGAACTACGTTCCTGACTCCCACCTCTCCGCTGTACCCACAGTTAACTTTGAAACTTGAATGTGAGCTCACCCGATAAGCAACATAAAATAATACAACTATTATTGTTTCCTATAGATATTCAATAACATATTAGCGTTTCACCATTAGCGTTCTCTATTACATTCATTGTAACTATTTTATCTAAATATTACTTTAAAATCACACTCATGCCATAATTGACTTTTGGGACTAAAACCTTTCATCTGGTGAGCTACGTAAACAGTGTTATCTAACAATAACAATGTAATATTCTGTCTGCATAAATGAGTAACAAATAAAGTTATAATATTTTTTATTTTTCCATGTCTATCACTTATATTGACTGTAGATTAACAACATTACAGTGTTCCATTTATCATGTCTATTCAAAGCACCATGCCCATCGTTTGCTGTTTATCTTTTTTAACAAATAACAAAGTCATAACCATGTAAACATACGATATTATTTATCATGATATATGTCGTATAAGAATAACAAAGTCATTATCAATGTTAAGATAGGATATTATTATTACCATATATGTTGTATAAAAATAACAAAGTCATAACCATGTAAACATAAGATATTATTATTATCATATATGTTAAATAAAAATAAAAAAGCCATTATCAATGTTAACATAGGATATTATTATTATCATCTAATACGTTAAATAAAAATAACAAAGTCGTTATCAACGTTAACACAGGATATCATTTATTATGATATATGTTGTATTACAAATAACAAAGTCATAACCATGTTAACATAAGATATTATTTATCATCATATATGTTGTATTAAAATAACAAGGTCATATCAATTTAACGTAAGATGCCATTTATTATCATATCTGTTGTATAACAAATATATTTTGGCATTTTTTAGTGAAACAAGACAAAGATGACGGATCGTGGTCGACCGTAGCATAGCATAGCATAATCCATGCTCAGGATCGACAACTAGACGCATTTTAGCTGCAAATTTGATCAAATAATGATAATTGCTGAGATTTTGATGTTTACACATTAAACACGAGTCGCTTTTGACTCCAAAAAAGAAACTATTGGTATTGCATTTTCAGGATTTTTGTAATTGAATACAGCATGGAAATATTGATATTAATTGAAAAACACCAATTGTTCTCTATGATCAATATATAAATACATGTATCCTGTTTAATTAATCTCATACAGACATTGTACAATTTATATTAAATAAATGTTTAATAATCAGTCTGGTTTACAATCATAACATAGGCATAAACTAGATCAATACTGCTGCAATCAAAAGAATCACGACAGGAAGTTCAAATAGTAAATGTTTGGTTTATCTCGTACCACAGAACTAAGAGCGCAGTAGTAGGTTTATACCAAAAAGTAAAAGTCGGAAATTAAAAATTTATCATTTCCTTCTCAAGCGATTGAAATGAGACACACTGAATAAAATGCCCAAAATTTCTCACGGTTGCAAAGAATAAGACCCACTTATAATCCACAATTATGTATTTCCAAATTTCCAAACAAACCATACCGGAATAGATCCAAAGTAGACAGCAACGCATAAATATCAATTGGTTCCATTCAACGGAATTTTAAAAAGAATTGAAGATTATCTGTAGTTTATGAATTTTAATCAGTTATTCAGGAAAAAGACAAAGATATTCGTCTTAATAGTCGCCAGTTGCTCCTTACTTACAACAGAAATTAATAACGTAAGAATCTAGGTCGGTGTTGTTTAAAAGGTAAAGGATATCCATGCAAACGGCAATTTGATAGTCAATATTTTCCATTCCAGGAACAATAATTCCATCAGATGACCCTCCAATTGTGTCCAGAAATGTTTCCAGTTTTCAATGTGCTGATGCAATCAATACAACAGTATATACTGCTGTTGTACAACGTGGTTATCGGCTATTGTTATATAGAGAAGGTAATATTTATAATTTTACACCAACTTGGAAGATGAGTCTGATTTTTTCTTTGCATTATCCGAATTCTCTTGCATCAATGGATTATTTGACATCCATCTGCATAAATCTGATAACATCGATAACAGTTTCAACTATCACCCCTAACATTAATGCACTGAATGATCCCAGACAATTAATTTCGATGATCTAAGTTTGAAATCGCTCTGATATATCATAAGATTCTATCGTCTAAAAACATTACATGTTCTCAGCCTTAAAAACATCCCATCAAAGGAAGATCAACATGAAATTTGACAGCGCATCTGATCTTGAAGAGGTTAAAAATGATTTTGACAATATTGTAATCAAGCCGAGAGATCCCATCTTAATAATTAATGAAATCCCTCAATCATTTATTTCAGTGAGACATTTGATTCAGGAAAAAGTGGACATTCTCATGCTACCAAAAAGTGTACAGGATGAAATGAACCTTCAAGAGACCGTGTCCTCAAATATCATCATCAGTCCATTATCGTCCAATAAATACCCTACAACAGAGAAAGACTGGTGCATGACTTTGTTACAACATCAACACACTGGTCTAGCTATCACTGAAAATGTGACTTTACCACCGATCATAAAAACACCAGTAGCCAATATAGTGGTTGAAGTATTAAATAACATTGAAGATCTGAATGAATTTTATTTTCTGGTTGAAGATGACTATGGTGAGGTTATTTCTTTATAGATGGCGCATAAGAGCAAACACAGGGTGGAACAAATGCTGTGAAACCACCTATACCTTATGCTCCCAGTTGTGCAAAGATCTAACGTCAAATTTTTAAAGTCCAAAATTATTATTGTCTATATTACAGCGTGAAATGCTTTACTATCATATATGTATGTCGAACCAATTTTGGGGTAAATCTGACAAAAAAAAAACCCAGGGAAATCGTAAAATTGCAGTGTTTCAAGAGATTGGGAGAAACTGGTGTAGAATCGATGTCACCCTTAAATCCACATTTGAGTATGTGACTATTTAAAGCGCCAACATATCCATTTACTACTCCATTTCATTAATGCAGGTTCATATGCAAATGGTATAAAAACATTGGTTTCAAATTATGGTAAAACATTTATATATTATCAACTGAGCAATCTGAAAACAGACAAATCTTTAGATAAAGTCATTAGAAGTATCAATTCTGACCAAAAGGACGTTAGTGATATTTTAGTGTTGGCATCTTTGGAAAGTTTACAACATCTTCTTGTTAAAGTAAGTGTTATTTCTAACCCCGTATCATTAATATTATTTATTATTCTAACCATGTTTGAAACTCCAATTACTAGTTAAAAAACTAAGTGCAATTCACAAAAGTGAAATTGTCCACATTATGGAAGGCGTATGTAGGCTATGGTAAAAATAAGGCGTGGCGTATAGTACAAAAGAATAGAAAAATACCATGCCTCGTTTATTCCCGCGCCATGAGAGGCCCCAGACGTTAACTAAGACTTAAGGCTTTTAACTTACAAGAACACCAAAACTTTTAAAAGCTTTACGTAAACCATTTAAAGTCGCTTTGTTTATTGATTGGTGATTGGTGGAAGCTAAACAAATTAACCTTAAAAGCTCAACACCAATACTAGTTGTTTACTTACAATTACTTTACTCCATTTTTAAATTACCCCTTTTAAAACAAGTCCAGGTCGATGCATAGAACTTAAAAGCATATTTTAATATTCTTTTCACGGATTATTTACAACATTTTTGATAAAAATTCTGTATGCTACCCCTGCTGTGAAAAATACAAGTTTGTAGGGAATAGATTCTTTTTAATCTTTACACTACAATGTCTCCTGTGGTTTTCCATATGTGCATGGCTATATATACCCAAATAGTTATTCTGATACGACATCCAGTCGTAAGAAATCTAAAATGGTATTTAGTGAAACTTGGTCTATAAACGAATTAGTGCCAAAACTATACACTTGTGTAAGAATACAGAAAATGGCAATAATTATTTCAACCTTTTATTATTATTGTCATAATATAATAATCGATATAACTAATTTCAAATATTGTTTGTTTCCTAGTATTTTTTATTTGGTTCAACTGGTGATAAAATTCTAAATTACAAATAATGTTTTCATCTAGAAAAAAACCTATTATACTATATAACTGTAAAATTATTATTTGTTTCATTTAACCCATTAAAAAACGATAGAGAGTCGTAGAAAAATTAAAATTATTCGCTCCAAAAATATCCGTTGACCTATTAAACACATATTCAATAGGAATTCTTGTTTGCTGAAAATGAAAAATAAGTAAAATTGACATAAGCAAGCCATCCGTACAAGAAAACAATCTATATTTTTGTTATTGCTATGCGATTTTTTTTGGGGGGGGGGGGCATAACTGAAAAAAGTCAATTCAGATTTTACTGTGATCTCGACACACTTATACTGTTATATGTTATATAAAGTGATTTCCAAAATGCCAATTAAAATTACTGTATATTATCGAAGCTGACCCAATCTAATGGTTGTTACATTAATTTTGATCTCGCAGTAATATTTACTAATAAGATGCTGCATAATTACATATGCTTTTCGGTGCTTTTAAATAAATGTAAGGTTTTGAAGTAGATCTAGCAAATATTCTAATTATGCGACAGGATTTTTATAATTTATGACTTATATCAACAAAACAAATCCTGGTTTTAAGGTCGTAAAAAAACCACACACAAAATCAATTACTGAACATATGCTTTTCTTTATTGCCTGTTTTTTCCCCAGTGATTTGGTTGAATAAGTCTCTAACAGGATTCACTGCACAGCATAAAACAATTCGAATCCTATTTTTAAAAAAATCCTGTAACTATAGTAACTATGTAACTATAACAAAAAAGAACATCCGATATACACTAAAAGCATTGTACTATTCTATTCCTTTCCTGTTGCATATTTGATATCTATTACTTAACTCATCTTTGTTGAAATTAATTAGAACCCAAAATACATTTGATTTCCGTATTGTGCGTAAAATATAATAGTTAATGCTAGATTTGTAGAGCAAGGGTCTTGTGATTTATGGATTTAGCCCTACTACGTTGTACAGCTGTCTCCAAATATACTTCGGTTTACAGTGGATAAACT
Organism: Lottia gigantea; assembly: GCF_000327385.1. Lineage (NCBI taxonomy): Eukaryota > Metazoa > Mollusca > Gastropoda > Lottiidae > Lottia > Lottia gigantea. Next base: position 291,051 of record NW_008710370.1, read on the forward strand.
GTGCACCACTCAATATAGTTTGTTATAGCAAAATTTTTTACAAAAATTGAAAAACGGTGCTTCAAAATATTTGAGAATTATGGGTTCAGATCATTCGGCTCAACTTTCGCCAATGTCCGTTAGTTTCCGTGAGTTGAACTAGGAGCATTCTAGTCCCCCACAATACCCTCTGTCTTTCTGTTTTTCCCGATTATTCAATTTTGAAATAGGACCTATATGATTGTATCATTCATCCCGTTACATTTTGTTACGGTGTTGAAATAAAATCTGATACCGAAATGCTTTTTTAGTTGAAGGAATTTGAAGATCAAAAAGGAAATAAATTTACAATAAGTCAACAGACAAGATGGTTAATGATAATACCAGATAACCCCGAGTCAATGAGAAGTATAGAAGAATCGTCTGGTTATCTTAACAATGTAGCTGTTATATCTATACCCTTGATAGATGATAACCTCGTGAGTAACTTAATCGAAAGAAATTTAAAAAATGGCTACCGAAATTTTCAAATTTCCCAACACTTTTTCGCACAATTCATCCGTTGATAATAAGCATTAGTCAAATGTATTTTTTATGTATACTTCACTTGATATTGTTAAAATGTTGCCTTTTTTCAGCACTTCTCATATGTTTCAAGATGTCATGTTGCCAAACTCTACACGTTACTATGGAAAAATTTCGGCCGAAAGTTGAGTTTGATAACCACAATCAACAGCACCGATTCCATATTAAACAGACAAGTTGAAAATATTTTCCCAAATAACAATTTTGGTTTTAATCAACGAAAACTTATTATATCGTCTCTTATTGTAAGTTAATATTTACAGACTTTATATCGCAAATCGAAAATGTATGGTAAATAATAATACATTCAAAATATACTAGGGCTGCAACGACTCACCGTTGAATCGATTGCGAAGAAAAAAATAATCACGATACATCGGCCCGAATCTCATAAATATAATTAACTACCTTTAATGACTAATAGCACGGAATCCTCGCGTATTTTAGAAATTGTGTCATGTTCAAATGTTAAAAAATTGCTTTTCACGTATTAATTTGTCTTCAGCATTATTAATTTTTGTTATAAAGGATGAAAAGAGAACATATTAATTTGCCAAGTGGAAGATAAGCGCATGGGATCTGATATAAACTTTTTCTTTTTCCAACGTAAGATGTGTTTGCATAGTCATAAAATAATTCCACGAAGCTGTTTATTCGATACAGCGCTCTTGGAAATTAGATTCTTCAGCTCAATACGTTTTTATAAAACCAAAATATATATGATCCATTCTCAAAAAACGCAATTTATGACCTCGTTACTAACAACAAAATACAGAATGACATTTCTTTTTTTTTCTGGTTCTCAAGATGGGTTTCGAATGCCATCCGGAGATAGCAGAATATCGTGGAATACCTTATTGTCGAAACATTTGAACACTGAAATATTTTAATATGAATTATTAGCTCGTAATCATCTCTACCGACAACGTCATCAATTAAAGTCAGGCTAATATTATGTCAAATATCACTGTGGGTGAAAAGGCCAGTGAAAAAAATCGAAATTGAAAACGCTGAGGCTAAGTATAAATCTGAGGTTTGGAAGTCATTTGGTTTTCCCGTTTATTACGACGACAATTCCCAATTAAGATATTTGACAATGTTTTGGTATTTTATTTATTATTTTGAAGAAATTTGTTAGTCCTTGTATGTAACAAATGATGAAAAGTGAATTTTGTACTTCTAAGCGTGCCAAAATAATTTAAACTGTGTTAAAATGTTATTAATTATCAGTTTTCATTTTCTTTCCCTTTTAATCAAAGAATCGCGATTTATTATTGCAATAAATCGTATCGTTGAACGTGTATCGTTTAGTGTATCGGATCGCCACTTTAGGAATCGTTGCAGCCCTAAAAATATACATTACGACTTATCAGTTGTTAATGCATTTTCACTTAATTTTGTAAAGTATTATATTTCATAATCAGCCCAATATTACAAGGGGGCGGTTGCATTTGCATGGGGGTCTGTAACCGTACAGGTCTAACAAGAATCTGTTCGAATTTTGCCTCTCTTGCGCCCGCTCCTTTTTTAGTTACGTCTGTACCAAATAGAACTTGTACGAGTTAAGTTTCCCTTTCTCGTAACTGGATTTCACCCAATCGTTGTCAGGGCCACATATATATAGGACAGTCTATTGCATTTAAAAATCGAACCATTCACTCACTTGTTTTCAGTAGAAAATTTCTGAAGCCTTATCAAGCTAGCAAAAGGCTATATTGACGATATTAATGAGTTGTTTTTGTTTTATTTCAGTATAAGCCTTTTGTATATAGAACTGTTGTGAATGAAACGAATACCATCTATACAGGATTTTGTATGGACTTATTGCATGAATTGTCTACAACAATGAACTTCAGGTATACAATCGTATTGATATCAGGTTCCTTTTATAACAGTGACAGCCAGGGAATTTGATATAATGAATTATTTACTGCCAATGGGACGAAAACAGCCTACTTTGAAGTATTCTTGTCAATAACATCAGTCCTAAGTCCCTGAAATGAAAAATGAATGGAATTTTACGTCATACTTTTCTGCACCATGGGCGCTAACGAATACGGGCAACGCCATGCAGGGTGCAATGAGGCAAAATTTGCCAGACAGTGGCATTAGTCTGCTCTTTTTCAATTACCTATGTTGGGAGCGTTTAATTCACTGAGACACAATAGCGGGCGTATTGTATTATAGTTGATAGTGGTGGGTGGGTTTTATTTTCTAGTTATGAAGTGGTAGAACCGCCCGATGGAGAATGGGGTGATTTTGTCAATGGAAATTGGACCGGAATCATTAAAGAAGTTTATACACATGTACGTATTGAATAAGTTAAATAAGCTTGAAAATTGTTGAAATATATATAGAGCCCAGGTTTACCTTGTGACTCGCAGCATCATAGAGCAGTTGGGTTTTCCACAACTTGTAATCTGCGACTGCATATTGCATTTCTTATAATCGTTCAATTTTTCGATTTAAGTGTATCGCACATATCGACTACGACGTGTCCGATGAGACACCCGGGAATTCCTAGTCGACATAAGCCCACATATAACTATTATTTTCAGAGTGCTGATATGGCCGTAGCACCTTTATCTTCTACAGCAGAGCGTAGGAAAGCCATCAAATTCTCCTATCCATATTATCTAGAATATACTACTGTGATACTTCAACCACCGGATCCTAACGATACCAAATGGAAAACGTTTCTAAAGCCTTTTACCTACCATGTACTTATATGTGTTGCCGTGTCGTTGTTTTTAGGGACTTGCATACTATATTTCATAGAAAATTCAAATCCGTTCTACGAGTGTAATACAGGCAACGACATACAAAGTTTTTCAGATGTATTTTGGTATCTGTATGGTGCTCTTTTAACTCAAGGTATATGTAATGTTTTATTTTTTTCCTTGCGAAAATTACGTATATCTAGATGTATTTTTGATATATCTTTGTGTTATATTGAGAAATGTTTGTCTAATTCCAGAGTAACAATTCAAACATGCGTATACATGGCTTATAGTCTTACTTCATAAAGAATAGACTTCAATTTTATAAACGGACTTGATTTATTGGAGTTCTCTCCCATTCAATATAAGAATATAAGAACAGTAAAGTGAAGGGTGAATTCTGTGTCTTTTTTAAAAAACAGCTTCTGTATCCTAAACATTAAAATGAGCTTTTTAACAAATATCGTGGAGGTTTGCGTTCTACATCTCTGAAATCTATTATGAAGACGGTACTTGACAAAGGAAAAAAAAACTCTTATGTAAAGTAGTCTGTAATAATGGTAGAATTTGCCTAAGTTTGGCCCATACTAAAAAATCATCTTTCAATTTTCCTTTACTGGATTTCGATCTGTAGCTTTCTTCACTTGACATTCTTTCCAGGAGGTGAAAGTTTACCAACATCTTTAGCTGGTAGAAAGTTTATAGGTTTCTGGTGGTTATTTTGTATTATGTTAGTCGCTACCTATAGTGGTAATCTGGTAGCATTTTTAACTATAAGCAGAGTAGAGGTTCCGTTCGATACACTAGCTGGGATGTCTCAACAATCAGATTATAAATGGGGGACATTAGGTGGTTCAGCTTTTACTACATTATTCTTGGTAAGTTTTCAAAGAAGCCAAAATACTGGGGTGAATTTCGAGCGATATCAAGACATTCTCTCAGGTCCAGGTCTAAGACTGGCTCGGTTTTGTCTCTCTCCCCTTCCCTACTCTCAAATTTATCTAGACCGAAACCTCTGCCGCTATTCCAGCCTATCATATAGCTATTTGGAAAGTTGTCAGCTGATAACTGTCAAAATACCTACCAGAGGCTGGAATAGAAGGAGATGTTTCAGACTAAAAATTGTCATTAAATTAAATTTAAATGCCTGGTGCCTTGAGCCACCATTGACAATTCTTTGGCTCCTACCCACCGCAGACAAAATCCACCGCCCCCCAGCCCCCCACCAACTCCCTCTCCAGCACTTGTAAATGAATAGTCCTTGCTTCGGACCTAGGCGCGTGCTTTTTTTTGAGTTAAATTCTCTAGTCATATCTATCTTCACATTTCAATTGCAGAACGCTGACGAGAGTGGGGTGTATGGACAAATCGGGAATGGATTAAAGAAGTATAATAAAAGTGATCAAGAAACCCTGAGCATTAATCCAGAAGTACATTATAGAAAAGTTAGAGAAGGAAAATATGCCTACATAGGAGATATCACAGCACTTACTTTTCAAGCTCAAAATTGTTCATTGTTTATTTTGAAGGAGAAATTCTATCCTTTACACTATAGCATCGCCTTGCCTCAAAGTTCTAATTTAGAGAATGCCATTTCCAGAGAGTAAGTATAAGAATTAGATTCAAAGCTGTTTCAACCAGGCTTTATTGATAAAAAACTGCGTATTTTATTCCTGGTGTCACTTCAATGATGGAATAAGAATGGTATAACATTCATAAGCAATTTATATTTTGGTTTTGTTTTTTTATTCGATCCTTTTTCTTATCGTCTTGCTTGTGATTCCTAAGCGACCTTATCTTTTAATGTTTTCTATTTCGTGCGAAATTGGAGCGTTTATTATAGACCGTATTCTTTAATAATTCGTCAGATTGAAATCTATGTAAATAGAAAGATAATGACACTTTCCATGAAAAGTTGTCTGCAATGCACAGTGTATAATGTCTGTTTTCATTATATTATATTAGCCAAATCAGGTGTAAGCTGCCCTTACGGTAACGGTAATGGAGTCTCTCATTTGTTGAACTTAGTTTCCAGGTCATGCAAAGTGATAATTGGTAGTCAGTCAGCGTCTTTAACTCCTTCCACCCACATGATTTCGGATTTGATCTACAGTCGAACTTGTACCAACGGCCATCTGTTTTCAGCATAACCCTTCAACGAACAGGCACCACAAATACCACCCCTCCCCAATGCAATATTCAACCCAGAAGAAATATTTGACCATCTATTTCAGGATTATAAGAATGATAGAATCAGGGATATTATCGCTATGGATGAAGAAGTGGTGGCCAAGAACAGATATATGTGCCTCTGTATCAACAGCCCAAGCTAAAATGATTACTCTCGTCGATGTGCAGTCGGCGTTTTATGTAATTTGTATCGGACTTGCCTTGTCTCTACTGGTTTTATTGGTAGAAGTTTTTTATAAAAGACTTTCTCACGTAATTGACTGCAAAAAATCTACATGACCTTTGATCAGCGTATTTTATCCTCGTAGACACACTTCTTTGATAACCTTATTAATGTGCACGTTATTGGACTTTGTTGATCAGAGTATTATCCACGTAGTTCCTGTTTTTGTTCAACCTTTTCATTCTTGTGCTTTGTTAGTGTTCCGTGTATAATACGCATTTATGACTATTTTTAGTGAAGACATATCTTAATGTCATTCTGTTGCTACCAAAATCGACTTTAATAATAGGATATGAATTTTTTCATAATAATCCTCCCCAAAAACCAGTGAAAACCTGATGTCAGTTGCTTTAAACTCTGAAAGATTTCTCGCCTTCAACCAGCCATTAACCCTTCATGTAATATGGCTGCGCGATATGCCATAAAATTTAGTTATATTTACTAATTGGAATATCGGTCTGCAATCTACTTAATATTAGATTACAATTTCGCTTCGGTATATTTTTTCGTCGGTTTTCCTAGTACAATTGAAACCGAAAATGTCAAAAAAAAAAAAAACAGGAATTGTAATCTAAATTTACTTAGATTGATGGGTCTGTATACCTTAGGGATTAGATAACGGACTTACTTTTGCAATTTTGTTGGGTGCCAACAATGAAGTGACTTTATAGCAATTTCGTTACAGAAATAGAATCACAGTATTCTCTGTGAAAATGGTAGTTTAACTTGTTAGATGTTAACTTGTATCCCGTAAAATAGTAAGCAAATCAACGTGTGTTACCGGATATGTGTTGTTGCTTACTTGCATCGACTGTATTATTATATTATCTATACGGTGCCATATTTTGTTTTTATTTCAAATTTCCAGTTTATATGAAAAAAATAAGTAATAATTATGTAGTATGAGGTAAATAATTAATACTTATCATTGAATTTTTTCTTGTATCGAACATTTTTATTATTTAGGTAGATTTAAGTAATTCAGATCTGCATTCGCCTAATATACATGTACCCAAAAGAAATATATTCGTCTAAATAGCAAGTTGAAATGATACAGAAATTATGACGTCATTGGACATCACTGATTTAAAGATCGCCTGGAAGTGACAGCAGTCTTAACGACAACGATACGTTGTTGTTGAATTGAAGAGAAACAGGTCGTAAAATTTTAATTTTTAGAAGCGATACGGATAGCTGATACAGATCTTAAAGAGTTGATACATATTAAATTATTGAGATGACTATATTCCTGTGCATCTCAAATTGCTAAATCTGTAATCATTTAATTCGGTATATGTATATGAACGGGGCCTATGACGTTAAATATAAACACTATCAATTGATATTATTCAATTATCAGTTTCCCGCGTGTACGATAGTATTGCATCAATCATAGTTTTCATTACCTTTATCTCTTATCATCTTAAGCCTATCTGTAATATGATAACAATGAATTATTGTTAAATATTAATTTATCCTATAAATTTCATCAGCTTTCTAAATATTACAAGCTTATCAAGATTTTAGTATCACAATAGATAATGATACGACGTCCCTAAATGTATTGCAATATTGAAAACCGAAACGTAATTTGTCGGCATTAAACATAATTCATAATAATTGTTAAATATTTTATGTTAAAGTTGTTGCACTATTATAATACAACATTTCTAGAACCTTCGACAGCTGGACTCGGAAAAAAGCAGGCTAATGTCACTTTTTACGCCAAATTTCCCCCATTGCAGACTACAATGTAGTCCGTCTTCAATAGTCTAATCAATGCAGAAAAGTAAGACGTTAAACTCCATTTCATCAAAATGAAAATTTCATAAAAGACACTCTACAGACTTGAAAGAAATTCTCTATTTAAAAAAAACCAAGTCTTCCAGAGTAAAGTTGGCATTAATGCTGGCAAAACTTAAATATCAGAAATATGATCAGTTATCAGTAAACGTCAAGAGAAACCTAAAATCAACATAAGTTACTTCCCTTGAATAGGTTTTGAAAAATATTTTGTTCTTGGAGGTCTATGGCTTTACTGACAAGGCTAGAAAGGGGTATAATAAACTTCGTTAGGGCAAAGCACTAACAAACACAAACGCAGCGTTGATAGGAACTTATTTTTTAAATTGCCTAACTTTAAATTTTAAACAGTTATAACAGTCCAAGACAAAGTCCTATTAGAAACAAAGAAAGACAACTCCTGAGATACGAAACTACGTCTTAGTTAACAAGTAGCCTAGTTTAATACGAAAGCGAAAATTTGAACTTCAAATTAGGTTGTGTCTGCTGTTTGCGCGTGCTTGTTAAAAAATGAATAGTTTTAGTAATTACCCATTTAATGACATTAATTGTCGACAAAGATAAAGAATAATAACTTTTAAACTGATGCCAAAACGTTGTGCCACACACATCGAGCGTCCCGACGTTCCAAACAAGTGCAAAAAGAACTTGCCTAAAATAAACAAACTAACAGCTGATTTATGATAGGCACCAGTATGATGTTGGAAAATATCAAAATGGAATAATGAAGAAGACTCAGTGTCATTGCATTTGACCGACTCCTGGATAAAGATCCTTGGAATTATAAATATAAACGTAAGCCTTTGAAGTGTTAAGACTTTGACAAGTGTGTAAAATGAAAAAGGATACGAGAGTTATCTGTTCTATGCCCATCGGTGAGTTTTGTTCTAATTTATTAGGGTTAGGTTTTCTGTTATATTTGCAGGCTACTAGGGTCTCAAAATCTAGGAATCTCTTCTGTTATATTAGAAGTGTATTTCACTCAAATATTAAAAGAGAAAAAATTCAAGCTCATTGTAGTCTGAAAGTAGTCTGCTATCGAAATTGACCTGATAGAGCTTGGTAGATCATTAGTTATAGGCCCACCCTTCCGAATCATCTGATACCACTGCCCGAGTATGGCGTCTGTATAAGACCATGTACGTGTACTGTCCTCACATTCGTCGGTTAATAGATTTCTATCGGAATATTAGCTTCGAAATGCAAACACCTGCAAACACCCCCTCCACACCCTCAAGGATGATCAATCACCTGGGAATTCAGTTCTATGAGATTTTCGTTCTTTTGTTTTCAAAAATGGGGGTGAATGTCACCAACAACTTGACAGACTTACAAAAAAGAATTCTTAAAAAATGTCACCTAATGTTATGTGCTATAGAGTTGATAGTCGAGTTGTGGTTTGGGTGCAGGATGATCAATAGATCGTGATAAACAGAGAGAAAGACAGTAAATGTAAAAATCTTGTTAGTTTGTTCTCTAAAGTTGATTAATGATTGATATTTAATCTTTCTATTGTAAAACACAAACCACATTACTCCCAAACCTTAGATGAAAATGATAAACCGGTGATAAACGAGAATCACATCCTTTTGATATACAATGTTAAAAAACATTCATACTATACATTGAATTTTAAATTGAATGTTCAATAGGCAATAGACTATCTGGTTACATAATGTTTTATTGAGTTCTATAAAGGTAAATATGAGGACAGACAATTGAAAATTATGGTAAAATATTATACCGTCAGACTGATCGGATCTGTATGCCTGTTCTAAATATCGAAGGTGACGATGAGTCGAAAAAATATAATTTTGCATTATTCGACTTTTCACAATTTTGACACAATAATGGAATTATGGTATATAATTACATGAAAGAGTTTGCTACAAATAGCTTGTATTGGAGAATATTTTAAAATGAATTAAGATTTATGCAGCAGAGTTAGGTGCTAACAGTTCTTTATAATACAACCCATTGAATCAAAACTATTTCTGGTTCGTGGATGATCAATCAAAGTTCAAACGTGAAATCATATACTAATTCTAAGATACTTTACTCTAAAACGTGTAGTAAATCAATCCTGTACATGTAAATGTACAAATCAAGTTCAACTAATCCCTGTCAAACGATTTCTAGATAAACTATGTGTCAACATTGGAAACGCGATTAATTTCATGTCAAGTATCGTATTTCAAAGTTCTTACTGATATGCTTTTCTGCAGCAAAAAATAACAGTGTTTCGACCATTTGGCTATTTGAAGCAAACTCTTTCGCTCAGTTATATACAATAAATCCACTATAGTATCAAAATCGCGTTAGTTAAAGAATTCAAAATTTTTTTTTTTTCGACTCGTCGTGACCTTCGATATTTAGAATTCTGAAAGAAAGAACGTGGTATTTTGTAATATGTGACGTATTTGTCCAATATCACCGCAAAATCAACATAGAAAGATGAAGTGGACCACTGGGAAATTTTATCTTTGTCTTCCAGTATAATAAAATACTAGTAATGTGTTCTATTGTCATACATTTTCATTATTAGATAATCGGTCCTTCTCAAATACAAATTGTCATTAGTCAAATTCAAAATCAAATTATGAAATTAGGAATGTCAAAGGTTGATGATTTTTTGATACTGATTTGAGCCAAACAAATTAAGCAACGTCTCCAAAGAAGTCCCATATAAGCAATTCCAATTTAAAATGGAAGTTCAATTTGTGATCACAGAGACCTGTTAATCGCTATATTAGACTAGACTAGACACATCCTCATGCATCACTTCAGAAACTTGGTTGAAAAATCTAACTATATAGTAACTATATCAAATATAGTTATAGATATCGAATATTTAACCCTCAGATTAACTTGCAAAGTTACCGCGACTCCAGACTTAGTCGTTATTTAGCACCAGTTGATAATACTTTTATCTGCTCTGTTCGTACCGCAGTGTCAGTATTATTAGCTTTTGACATTGTCCTGTTAATTTGTATCAAACCGCCATTCTCTAACAAAGATTCTTTCTGGTAATCTCCAGGATTTATATGCTGTTAACTCTGATAAAACTCTCACTGATAATCCGTTGACTGAAGTTATTTCTCCGTATGTAAAGAATTGGATCAAGCAGGATATCAGTGTACCACGATACAACGTCGATTGATTTTCTGTGTTATGCTTTAAGATTTGTATTAATTGGATTTCCGGTGAGGGTGGTACTAGATTATTTTCTCATTTAATTTTATCAACTATTACTAATTTGGCAGAAAGATTCAATGGTATTGATCTGTTCCGGAAACTAAACAATTATTGTAGAGAGACTTTGTTGTTCAGTTCGAGTAATTTGTTGATAGTTCTCCATCTACTCTGGAGTTTTCAGAATGAAGGAGTGTAGTGTATCGCAGTATCTCTTAATTCTTGACACATTTCTTAAAATGACTTGTCAACAAAACTTGACATGGACGGTCTATTAATGAGACTTGGCTGTTCTCGGAATCTAAAAAATACTTTTAATTTCAAAGTCGAAACAGTTTCTGCTCGTGCCTTTATATAGAGCTGGTAATGTGTATGGGGTTTAGGGCTTGGTAAAATGATCGAAATAATCGATTATCGTCAAATTTATAATTTCGATTATCAAATTTCATAATCGATTACATGTCAAAGTTACATTTTCTCCCCTGTTCTCGTTAACAAGAAGTAATCTCTTACACATAGTTTACCTTCATCACATGACTTACCCACAATAAACCATAAAATTTGGAATGTTGAAGCAGAGCCCTCTTCAGTCTATGGAAATAGGACCATCGTTAATATAAATCTCACTGTAACGAATCGCGTCCGCATTAACGAAGTTAAAGAGTTTGTCAGTTGTGATTATATTTCCAATATAGCGGAAACTATATGGTTGTAGGTGGTGATTAATTTGTTAGTAAGGTTTATAATTCAATTACTCCTGCGATTGATTAAGATGTTCACTGATAATTTTCTTCCCTTTGGTCATTTCGATTTATTATGTAAACAACTCTATAACTTTTGTTTTATTATATGTTCAATTTAATTCTTTGATTTCTAGTGTTTTGTCATGAAAGTAAGTGTCCAAATGAGACCTATCTCATTTAATTCAAACGTCATCTGTATGTGAAAGTATATCTGAAAGTATGTCGCTGAGCTTCGGCATAAGGATCATTACTTCTACCTCTAGTAGTCGTCATTAGAAAAAAGAAATTGGAGGCTTTATATACCCTATTGAAAAAAAAACATAATATCTTATTCAAGTGAATTATTTGAATAAGTATACAGGTACTAAGTTATAGTATTTATAGTGTAATTATTCAAATAACGTCTAGTGGGGAAATTTAAAATCATAAGAAACTTATCATATAAACTCTAGCATATCATTTTATACTTACAAATCATTTTTTTCTATTTTTTATTTGCTTAAGACTTAGGAGATTGAAAATCTTGTGATCTCAAAAAACTAAGAAACCTGTAACTAGTTAGTTAGATATGACGTGTATGTATATTAGGGACCAAGAGCGCAGCCATTAACACCGATAGAGAATAAATCTGAACAGATTCAGAAACATAGTTTTGTAACATTGACTGTAAAACGATCCACTAGATTAAAATAGGAGAACGGCTATAGTCAATTAATTTGATAGTTTTCGATATTAATAATATTGTAAATACAATACAAAGCTTTATGTACATTGGTAATGGAGAGACTAGCTGATTGATTTCTTATTTTGTATCCATTTCTGTTGATTTTAGTTCAATATTTAATGGCAATTTAGCTAAAACAAACGTTGAAATCATGTAATATTACTGTAATGTAATAAAGTTCTCCAACTTGAACAATAAATCTGAATTTGCAATTGAAGCAATGATTTCCCTGTGGGAACAATGTACTACTTGTCAGAATGGTAGGGCACAAATAAATTATGAAGTAGAAGGGAAGAAAAACCTAAACTTTCAGCATCTACAATTATAGACATCTGTCGTTATACCTCAGACAGAGATCATCTTAATGCATCGCCGAATCAATTCCATGTAGTAATCCTAATCAATTGTGCCAAAGATTCATGAGGCCAAATATTGAATTCATGGGTCTTAATATTTGACGCAAAGGCTTGGAATGTTGCAGGTGGTGTGCTTTTCGATTCTTTTATAAAAGTCGGAAAGGGGTAGAAGTATCACACTTTCGATTTTTTTTTACCCGGAAAAGGCTTTTAATGGAGAAGTCATTGATCCTTTAGAAATTACATTTAGATGGACCCTTCCAAGACTGAAATCTCTTTAAATTGATTTGTTCCTTAATGTTTTTTATCACTCAATATCGAACGCCCCTTTTCACTAGAAAAAAAGGTTCGATTACAAAACCGGAAGCATATTGTGGTTAGCCTGAAAGGAACTTCCGAGATGCGTTTAATGAAAACATTTTGCTTGTCACTCTTCTCATTCATGTAAAGCTCCAGGGCACTGTATGACGTCATTTGAATTATGTAAGCACCACTGTTTTTTTTTTGCAACAAAATGTATTAATTATCGTTCGTGTGAATTTTCATTTGAAACACTGTGAGAAATTGTTCGCATTTAATATTCTTGTAAGTGTTTATCAGGCCAACATTTGAACTAGCATTTTAACTGAGTTTGAAGTATTTTAACTTGAGTTAGAATTACAAAGCTCTTGAAATCGAGAACTCTCCTTTTATCGAGTTTCAGATTAAGGAGAATTTACAGTTCTTAAACGCCCAAAGCGCTATATGGTTTCATTAAAATGGATACACCCTCATATTAGTAGCACAAATATTTGCGGAGTCATCAACAGAATTGTTATCTTTTCCGATGTCTGCACCAGTGTAAGCACTGACAACAGTCAGGATCGACGATGATATTCTGTTTCATTATTTTTTCTGACATATCAAAGGGAAAAACCAACTGATCCAAATATACTAGTCTGCATGCCCAAATAGATATGGAATTGGTTGAGTCAAATATTTATGCCCGCGTATTCGAGATGGCAAAAAATGACAGTAACTTTTTTTTCCATAGCATTTATTTTTACTGGAGCTTGAATAATATTCATTTATCATCAGTATAGTAGTAAAGTTTATATAATTCTTAATAAAATTAGACCAAACTTTTCTTCCGTTTATTATTTGCTTTTATTTTTAATATGGCCACTTCAGGTAGGGTCTGAAGACATGCCTCTTGAACATTCGTAACCTTTTGACCTAACCTGACCCCTGCTTTATCTAATGAAATGTCTGCCCTCTACTGCGCTGAGATATTGTAAACAGCATAATCCGACATTTCTTGATACGCAGATCACCACACTCTCTTTTGGAATATTATGGACAAACCGGCATAGTTTCAAGTTTCATTTAGGCTACTAATTATTCTACCCTAAACCAAATTAAACTGTCTTGTGGATATGGTTGAAAACTCGCTTGGATGTGCATAAAATTTCTTGTCAGACTCTACCTAGAAGATTGTTTGTTATATTTTATTCTTCTTGTTCATGCAACATTGCATTTTATTGGTTTGTAAGCTATTCTGTATTATGACAGGAAAAACAGATTATCAGAAAGCTTTGCTTGATGACGATAATTTATCTTGTGTTATCTTAGATCTATTTTTTTTTCATTGGAGATTGAATAATGTTCATTTATCATCGGTTTAGTTATATAATTCTTTTACGTTTTAACACGATCATTTTTAACCGTTATCTCAAGATCTATTTTTGTTGATATGAGTGATATCAATACATCTATTTCTATAAATATTATATAAAACTGCACAACCGTTTAACATCAAATAGGCTCTAACACCATTAACATTAAAATAGTATTCCCAGTTTAAACCTAACAGAAGCCTCGGAAAGGGGAGACGAGGTGGGGTGAAACGGTGGCGAATACACACAGTATAAAAGGTAAAGAATGAGGAATGGGCATAGCGACATTTAAAATATTTTCCTTAACTGAAATATCTGAGGTATAAATTTATCGATTCCTCATTGACGACTTTGGTGCTTTGCTGAATTAAAAAAAAAACTTCTAGATCATGAAATTCGACAGAATCGTTAATCGAAATTCAACATCGATATGTGAAATATATGCAAAAATTTCTTTTTATCATGTTGCTTCAAAAGAATCCCCTCCCGAAGAAAAAGAAAGGTGCATTCCTTTAATGACATTTTATTATCATGACATCACATATTTTAACTATCATATTTTGCATGGTTTTATTTCTACAATTATTGTTCATCTGGTTGTGATATCACACTGGTTTTAATAGATATAGGGCCAATTACCATTATGGCAAAAAAAAATTGTTACATCGTTCTAAAGGAAACTAATCCATGGTAATCTAGTCACAGAGGTTCAACTGAAAAGTACGAATCTTTTTCTATTTTGTGATTCCAGAAAATGTCACACGTATCCCAACTGGTCTATTAAGGAAAGGTATTCTTAGTGCTGTAGAATATTTAAGAGAAAAGCACGTATATATTAATTGTAAGGGTATTGTCATTCATATACGGAATATAGTTAGGATGCCAATATAAATTGCACCAAGCAGCCATATTTGAGAACGATTCAAAGATTTAGAATGGTATGGTAAATGAAAATGTTCAAACTGAACATGCATTATGTTCTTTTCTTCTTTAGCTTTCGTCGGACTGCTTGTGTTGATGTATTCAATCGTCACGCAAATCAGTTTAAGCGGGACACGTGATAGGGCCTAACGCAATTTGACCATCAATCCTTAATTAAAATATCATCACAAACAACTTCATTTAACTTATTTCTAATTAGCATGGACAGGTGTCACAAATCTTTTCGAAAAAAACTTGATGTATTCAATCGTACACGGATACGCACAGATATCTCCATAGTTCTATTGCCCACAAGCGACTAAAGTGGGACATGTGATAACGCAATTTGACCAACTATCCATAAATAAAACAACTTCATTTACCTTATTTCTAGTTAGCTAGAGACAGCTGTCGCAATCTTGTAACATAACATACTTATTAACAATGATTGCAATTAAAAATTTTAAAATTCAGTCTAATAAGACAGACGCTCTTCAATACCAGATTGACGCAATTTGGAAGTCTATTGTGCTTTTGTACATCATTTTAGAACGGTCACAAGTCCCAAGAGAGATAATTATCGTCGTCGTTTTCTTACCGATTCGTTTCAGTTCCTGTGGGTTGGAGTAGTATAAAATTTGATAACTCTTTCTCTGGGATTTACATGTACATTCTAATAATCCACAAGCAATTCGAAATAATACTATGTCGCTTTGATAAAGCAAAGTGAGAATATGGGGTTTAACGTCTAACTTTTTTTGCATCTGATTAGGAAGAGCGAAATAAAAACGACTGTACATTGACCTTCTGTATAAAAAAATGGCTAAAATTACTTTATTCCTTTCCGCCACGCGTCATTCGTCATTTTTGCCAGCAAAAGTGAGACTACTCTTTCATATGCATTCAATTCTTATGACTGAGAAAGTCCTGCAAACTCATGATATAAAAATATACTTCATTGCCAATGTCTTTCAAATGTTGTTCTTCAAACATCTTGTATGTAGACAGTGGGTGTAAAATAAATCTGTCAAATTTATTTAATGCCTTTTACAAGGATATGTTTTTAGAAGCTAGCTTTTATGTAAGAGAATGATCAATGAATTGTACACTACACCTCAGACTAAGATGGAAATATATACGGTAAAGCGAGCGCTTGTGTTGAACCCACGATTATCAATGAAAACTTATTCTGTCATTACATTTATATTGTCTGTAAATATTAATTGCTTCACAAATAGTTAAGACTCGGTCGCAATTTCGTAAATAAATATAGAAAATAGGAATTAAATATTGAATAAATAGATGATAATCACCTCTTTTCCATCAATCAATATTGAAGATAATTTCATGCTAAATTAACCTTTACAATGAGGGTGTTATCAGAGATATTCTATTGTAACTTCAACACCCATATTGTAATAATTAATGCATAGCATTATCCTCATATCGACATTATCCAGAAGTTCTATGACATAATATTATGCTGAATTTGATGAAAATTTATATTGTCAACTCATCACGAAAATCGATTTATTAAGGCCAAGATACACCTTAACTGACGAACCTTTGTAAAGTTTTACACACGGAAATAAAAGATATCGCGAAAATAGGCATAACTAATGTTATGTACATATAATTGATACAACGGAACGAAACTATTAAATATACAAAAATATTCCGAGATGTCATTATTATAATAGACTTTTTAAACTATCTGATTTGTTTCATTTTGTGAAACAATGATTCCATAATATATTGACGTCTAAAATATTCCGTTGAATTCGTTAGTTTCGCTCCGTTATGTGAAGCTTAACAACCCATAATATAACGTGTACTTTCGCGCCATACTTTGCCATTGGATCGGTCGGTTGGTTGGTAGGTTAAAGTTAGCTTCCAGCGGATGTTGATATCACAAACATGGTAGTTGCTGGTAGGCGTATAAGTTGGTAATTGGGTTGGTTTGGTTGTTAATAAGATCTGGAGGGTTCGAATGAAATGGCGGTGAAATTCGACCCGGGATGAATTGGCATGAGTTACTCGGTCTTTTTCATTCTTCCATATTCGTTGGTGCGGTTTGGACTTCATACCAACTTCTCTGTAGTATGTAGGCAATATGCTTATCTACAAGGAGTCTGGCGCTTATGCTATTTACACAAAAGCATCCTTTCATTTGATCTCAAGCAAGCTTTGCATTATCGTATATACACTCTGCAAAATCACGGCTATCACCGAATTGCATTAAATCTTTATTCAACATTACTTAATGACCTTTAGACAGAGAGGGAGACAAGGGATTAGAATTAAATAAACATCACATGATAAATGAAGTCGTGGGTTTCTCTTTCACACATTCACATTGCATTCAGCCCACGTCATTTCAAGATTTTGTTCCACTTCATCGACAGAATTGTTGTCACCAAAACACTCTTGATTGGCACTTTTGTTTCTTTGTATTTCATTTTAACAGTTCTAACTCTATTTCATTTTTGAACGAACCACTTTGCAATTTTTTATATCTGCTTATTATCAGAAAGTGTTTGTTATAACTTTTTCATTAATTAATATTTCCATTGGTAACCTGATTTTCAGTGAAGTGGTTTGTTTTTACTTGGTTTGTACTGTCTTCCTACGAAGAAGAAATTGACAAATACTGTCTCCCTCTGTTCTATTTCGTGAAGAAATATGAAAAAAATAAATGATAAAACTGGACTTGGTAGATGGTAGAGTTGTGATATTTATTCGGCGAGATTTAACTGCGAAAAGAGAAGTTCACATTTAAGATTCGAGAGCAAGCGGTTGCCAAGCAAGATACGCCCATTGAGCCATTACATTTCCAATATATCAATGGATTTAACACTGCAATAGGTGTCTAATCATACCCAATTTCTAGTAAAAACAACTAAAGCTTCAAGAGCCTCCATTAACATAATTATCTGTGCACCAAGGGTTCAGACTCAAAAAATTTGAACTTGTCCAAGATACCCCATTTGATAAAATGTCAACATAAACTGCTGCCTATATCGCCTAGCCAGTTGTGGACGGACGGACTGACAGGGGCGACTGCAATATACGTTGACATTAGAATATGGCGAATTAAAAGTGGATCTCATTATATTGCCCTTTTCACTGTGGTGAAATCAGCTTTCATAGTTTAAAGATAGGCCCACCTCCCTTCTCTATCAGAAGCTGTTTTGGTCCACGTTAAACTTTTTATTTCGCTTTTATACTTTTCAGAGAGAATCGAAGAATTAGAAGAGTGAAGTCTGTTAAAATTGTTACCTTTTCACTTTATGGGATAGTTTAAATGGAATTCTTAAATTACAAACATTAGAAGATAAGGCTGTCATGCATTATTCAGAGGTAAGTGTGAATTTTGACTGTAAAACTGGTTAATAATATTGCACATTAATATGTTCTTCAATCAAATATAATAGCCCTTCACTTATAAACTACCAAATTTTTACATGTACCTCGTTAACATATTTATAAATGTAGATCAAACGCGTATATAAAGTTTTGTCTTCTGAACGGTCATATTTTAAATGATTCGTGGTTATTTCGTTAGAAGTTAGACAAGATTAGGTAAGTATTTTAGCATTTGTAGCTTTTCTAATTCGATACAACAATTGCCATTAAAACAACATAAGATAACACAATTTGATATGTGCATTTTGATATCAAGAAAATTCCGTTAATCAAAATCTCGTCCAAAGCATGACAAAATCAAGAGTAAAAATATTATAGTAGTGGACTCCTCCAAAGAGAAGTACCATCAGGTGTTTCGAAAAGAGTAAGCATGGTCTGCTTCGCGCGTGACACCCGCCACTACTATCTAGGTCAACAGAGGAATGTTGAAAATAGCGAATCCAGTACAAATGTAGTTTAAGGTGCTCTTAAAAGATGAACTTAGTCCTGCTTCATGTACGGTTACGCTTTAACGTAAACCTTTACACACTTCGACAATTTCAATTCATTAAACTTTCATTCCTTTTCCATAGGAGTCGTGAAACGGTACTGAGTAAAACAAGATAGGTGATGTCAGTATTCCAAAGAAAAAGCAACTTTTTTAGAGTTTTGGTAAGAATAGTTTTCCTTTCTCATTTAAAATCGCTAATATCTACTTAAAATTTCAAAAAAAAAAAAAAAAAGCAGACAGTCTAAAGCCCCGATCTAAGCCTTTTAAACTCTAAATGCTCCTAACGTGTTTACATTATCAGCTGATATCCACAAGAATTTAAAAGAGGACTAAGAAAATGAAAATGATTTCTTGATAAAAGTAACTGATGTCTAAAATTTCCAAGAATCGTCTCAGGTACTCTGAGGTGTTCGCACGGAACTTTAGGTTATTATCGATTATTTTAGAGAAGACCTGCTAGGATATTTTTGAATTATATTTACTACACAAATAATTTTACATGTCTATGTTAGCCAAAGATAAGTAAAAAAATTGTATACTTTGTCGTTTGATGACCAAATGATTTTTCAAGACAAATCAAAACAGTTAACTGCCAATATTATATCAGAATTTATGTAAAACACTCATTTGACGAAAAAAATTAACCCTGATTTATCTGTTCATTTCTGGTGAGATAAACGACAAAATAAGATCAAAATAGTTGATAAGTCCTATATCGAAATCCAAGCATAATAGAATTGTAACCAATGTTTAATAAACCGTGTTATACGCCTAATGAAATGTGGAGTGTATATTGGCGTCCCCAATCCATCCACAATTGCTCGTAAACGCTCTACGTGATCAATTCTTGGCAGCTTTTGACGAAACTTGGTGTAAGTGTTTATCATAACCCAAGGGCGAACCCTATTGAAAATCAGATAAATCGAAAAAAATTTCTTTGTTCTTGAAAACTTCTTCAATTCTGGTTCGCAAACACTCTAGAAGTCACAATTCGTGATGTATTTTGACGAAACTTGGTGAAATAGTTTATTATCACCAATGATGAACCATATTGAAATCAAAAAAATCAAAAATATTTAATTTGATCAATTGCTCTTGATCATGAAAACTCGTTGAATATTTAGTTCATAAACAACCTAGTTGGTACAATACTTGGTACTATTGTTCATTATCAGCCAAAAAATGTTCAAAAGAAGTGTATGACTGAAGGCTCATACTGGTGATTGTTACTTTACTGCCAAATATTTTTATTTAAAACCAAAGCTGCCAGTGGGTGCAAATACCTTGCCTGGCAAGCTATCTTTTAATTGTATCATAGTAAATTGATGCCTATGCCCTTAGATCTGTTTCACCTTAGGCCTATATTAAATAGTTAGTCGAAGTTTTCTCCAAAGCAATCATCTCAGTGTGCTGAAATTGCATTAGATCAATTTAGATGCTAATGAGGATTATGATTTTTATTTGATAATAGAACAATTGTCTGCTAATTAGCATATCTATCCTCGATTAAGCGATATTATATCGTACAAGTTAAGTATTACTAGATATAATAACATATATAACAATGATAATATATATAAGTTTTGTTAGACCGATGACATTCAAGATCGTTGCAACACGCACTCACAATCATTTTTTGTTGGTATTCTATGTTTTTGGTTGACCTTTTCTTTTAATGAACAACTATACGAAATGAGGAATAACCTTTTTTGGATCTATTCCAGTACAAAGAACGAAGGCTCATAGTTGGTCGCAGTCAGTTGCTAGAACTGCCCCCCCCCCCTCCCCCCCCCCCCCCCTTATTCCCATGTGTCACTCTTGGCACCTTGTTACTTTACTTTGAAATCTGAAATGATATCATAACCAATTCATATTGCACCACACCAGGCGTAAATAAGTAATGACACAGATCAAATAAAACCTTGGATGTTTATATTGTTGTATGGTTTACATGTACTTGTAGGCAATGTATTTGAGACAACATGTTTATTGTTCAGTCATTAAGTCTTCCGATAGATTAATGATAAAATTTAAAGGATGATATTTAAGTTTCAGCAACACTATCCATAAAAGTATCAATGAAGGAAATTTTAATTAAATACAAGGGTGAAAAATGAGGGAAGTTTGATTTTTTTCACCACAAGAAACACTGTCCCGGAGTATTGTCCAAATAATATGGTTTCAAGTGATTTCTGCAAACCTCAATATTCCGAGGACATCATCTAAAAGAGATGCAACAACAAGCAAACTTAAGTAACTTGGATAATACATCATATGTTTATTGTTCGAATCCTGGACACAACCCCTCTACCCCTCGCCCATAAAATAGAAACGTACTGTATTGATTGGTACGACTCACTCATTCAAAACAGGTCAAAAAAATCGTGCTGTGTGTTAGTGCTATTAAAAAAAAAAACTTTTTACAGTTTTACAATCAACAATTAGCAGAATTCGTGAGAAACCTGTCGGAATTTCTAGGAAAACTATTGTTTTAATTTGATTGAACTTTGAAGAGGTCTACAATATCACTGTATTAGAAGGCTCTCTTTGATTTATGAAAACTTGAGAGCAAGTACTTGAAACCACAGTTACATGCTCTGGAAGGAGTTGCCTCTTATTAGTTGAGAGCTACAAGTGATTGCGGGTTAAGTTGAAAAAAGGCAAGGACCTAGATTTCTTGACAAGTTCCTTTTGATTTTGTAAATAAATGTTGTGTGTAAATCAAAAGAATGAAATGTCCTGTACAGGCAACTATTTATCTGTATAGAAAATAAATTCAAGTCGCCTACGTTTCAAATTTTCTAAGAATTAATCTAAGATTAGATCCTCATAAACTCCATTTTTTAAGGTGGCATAGTTTAGACTCTCAATTTTAGATTAAAACAAGTTGAATTTGGAAATATATTGTCGTCGCCCCTGTCATCCAGTCCATTAGTTCACATGTACATGTAAACGCGATATAGATTACAGTTCTGATCGGATTTGCTTAAGTATAAAGAGAATATCTTGGATGAGTTTTCTATTCGTTGATTTTGAGATATTGCCCTCGATTTGGCCAAAAATCACTCGTGGACGTTAAAGTGACTTCACATTTGGTAGGATTTTGTAACAACTTGATATGCTAATACAGCTGTATATATCGATGATATATCAGATGTGAATTTTGATGAACTATTTAAGTTATTTTCCTTGACTTGACCAAATTACGTCGCATTTAATGATGACTAATTGTTGAATTATTGCCATTGGCATAATAGGTGTTACATTGAAGCGTTGGATGTAAATTGATATGAAAATGCATATTGATGAGTTTAAATGGTTGAACTTTGCCTTTTCAAAAGATTAATGTTGTAATGAATGTATGGGCGTATGAACCACCTGCACGTTAATCCTGCAATACCAATTTGTTTATCAAACTGGTAGGATTTATTATACCTGGGAAATTATCAAGGGATCATATATTCTTTACTATTATACGGCTACAGTGTCTCGTACATTGGCTAGGTACATGGCCCATCAATGTCCAAGTTCTCGATGACTTTATCGGGAACTTACAGATTTAACGATATTTTCATTTTACCCATATAGGGATCGAAGTAAAGGACATCATATTATCTTATCGATTTAGATTTTTTACAATATCAAAATTTGCATAAAGATTTTGATAGCTCAAGTTGTGTATTATGACAATAAAGTAAATCTTTCATCTTGGATATTTTATGTTTGAACATAATATTTATCTTAGTGAAATCTCGGAATTAACAAGAGTTTAGATCACATCAGTTTTCTGTTTCTTTGCTTACATGCTTTTGTGCAGTTGTATTATTGAACCACGCGCTTTTCCCATCGATGCATGGGCAGCCATGGTCCTATTTTATCACATCACCATTTTTATGATGCTACTTTCTCTATCTAAAAGTATTTTCTTTCCTGTACATTTCCTCTTAAAGTGATACTACGTCTTAGAATGAACATAAAATTTAAATTTTTTAAACGTGGCCAATAAGAGCATATATTCATCAGTAGATATACCTGGTGTCATAACTAACATAACAGGATCCTTATATAATCTGATAAATCCAAAAAACTTAATAAAAATGCAATTAACTATTGAAAAACGCTTAATATTAAGATTAAGCGTTTTTCAATAATTACTTAGTTTTATGAGTTTTCCAATTTTCTAGATTTTACAGGGATTCTGTTGTTACTTTATGACACCAGGTAGGTTCACTGATGAATATATTATTGACCATTTCGAGAACTTAAATTTTATGTTCATTCTAAGACGTAGTATCATTTTAAGCTGTAGAATCAACAGTTTTAAACCGACAATTTCAAAATTAACCTCCCTTATTCAAACTCGTTATATCAAAAATGAATCTACAATAGCTCCTTTAGTTTCAACCGAGTTATGCAGTGTTCGTATTTGCACGTGCTCCAATATCTTTGAGGATGCAATATGATCTACAATTTTATGGGTCTGGTTTTAATTTGCCTTTGTATAATATGAATCAGAAAATGTGTACCAAGTTTTTATGTTGATGAAAATCTACATTGTGAGTTTGTATCTGAATAATTTTTCTGACGGAGTCGACATGATATTAGTTATGTGAAATATATTCAATAAATCATTAGATTAAGACTAAAATTTATTCATTCAAATTCTTAATTAAATTTCTGTCGTCGGCGTATATGGCCTTGCCCTATCATTGACGTAAGTATATTTAGAAATATTCCATTATGTATGTCGTCTATACGAGATAGTTGTCTAGAAATTGCATATTTCTGTTGCGTTTCTTCTGGTCATTAGAAGATAAATTAATCAAGCAGTACTGGTTATGGAAATGCCAATTGATTAAATATGCCTGATTACCGTTCTCAGTCGTGTTGTCAAGTGTATGATGTTTCTGCTTTTTTCATAAGATTGCAGAAAAAAGCATATTGGTTCTTAAATAAACATATTTGCATGTATTAACCTTCGTCTTAGCACATACAAGTTTAAGCACAACTAATTATAGATTGTTCATCAGAAAGTGTTATGACTCAAGCTGCTGATAACATTGAAAATTGTTCAAGTCAATGGTGTCCAGTAAAAGGTCTGTTGTTTCATAAGTCAGTAGTAAGCAAGGACAATTATACAAGTTGAAAACCAATGGTATACAGTTAAAGTGTGTTTTTTTATTAGTCAGTATGCAGAAACAGGTTGAGTGGTATCGTCTGTCTTATTAGAACAGTAACAAGGCAGGAAGTTGTACAGGTTGAAAGTCAGTGATGCCTAGTAAAAATAGGTTGTCTTTTCATCCATTGATAAAGGAAGTTGTACAAGTCAAAAATCAGTGGTATCCACTAAAAGTCGACTGTTTTTAAGTCAAACAATTTGTCAAGATTGAAAGTCGGTCGTATCCAGTAAGACATCTGATATATTAATCAGTGGTAAAAAAGGAAGTTGTACATGTCAAAAAGTCAGTGGAATCCTCTAAAAGTCGTAAGACAGGAAGTTGTACAGGATTAAAGTTAGTGGTAACCATTAACCGTCGTCTGTTTTTAAGTCAGTATTCAGAAAGAAAATTGACCAGGTTGAAAGTCAGTCGTATCCAGTAAGTCATCTGACATATTAGTCTGTTGTAAAAAAGGATCTTGTACAGGTTGAAAGTCAGTCGTATCCAGTAAGTCATCTGATATGTTAGTGGTAAAAAAGGAAATTGTACAGGTTAAAAGTCAGTGGTATCTGATAAAATCAATATACATGTATTAACTAAACATTGGCAAAAGATGAATTTTAACACTTGTATATTTATGGTATGTAAGATAATTACCTAAGAGCTTGGTTTTATCTTTGTAATGTGTTGAGTTATCTACTCAGTCACTGGAATCTGTAAAATTTAATTTTGGTCATGCACAAGATAAATACGAGTGTTGTGAACAATGGAATTGAGTCAACATTTTGCAGTATTTAATGGAGTGAAAATGAGTTGAAAATATGGCTGATCTATGTAGGCGTTATAGGCGTAGGAAAGAGAAACTATATTTATATGATAAATGCAATAGATAAGATGACATCGATAAAATTTCATTTGATCGTGTGTATCACAACTAAAGAAAATATAATATCATTTGAAGGAACAGAAAAAGCTACAACGGAATCGTTCAAGCAAGGAAAAACTCATTATTTCAGCTACATTAGCAATGTTTGTAAATTAAACAGCTGAGCAGCTAACTGTTTTATTCATGATGATGTTGTCATCATTTGAAAAGACAAAAGCATGATATATTATGTATATTTACGGCTGCATTTGAATTTCTTTTTGAGCTCTTTTGAATGTTGTCAAGGACAACGATACTTTATTATAGGACAATAATATAAATTCAATTTGACTAGCTTGGTTGACGTAACTTAAGGCAGATGAGTGCACAACCACACCGAGACAGCAGTAAAAGTTGATCAAAGCTGTAAAATATTCTGTTTTCCACAAGTATTGTGGATAGCTCATGTGAAGTCGCACAAGAATCTCCCGAACAAAAATATGCATTAGTCTTTGATCTATCAAAATAATGACGAGTATTATGGATTGTTGCCAATATAATTGACTAAATATCTAAAGGGTTATTTTTATAATTGGTGGAACCACTGCAGGCTAGTTGGAATTATTCCATTTAAGACATTTTTATTGCTAAATTAACAAAGAAGACTTATAAGTCAACGTCTTCATTATTCCAGAAGACTCGATTATAAATGGGTATGTAAGATGGTGAAAAAATTAATTCCAATGGGTTTTAACAAGACAAGCCGAGTTAAAAAAAAAAAGTGTTTCCTTCTTTTCTTTATTTCTTCTTATCATTCATCTACTTCCTGAATGCAATCAAAAAAAAAACTTTCTTCTCTGTTCGTGGCAGAAATTTGAAAGAAAAGGTTTTTTAGTCACCATAAATATTCGATATATGTCACTTGTTTAAATAAAAAAAATATATTAGCCTCCGATATCAGCTCATTAAATTCTTAATTTGGAAAAAGTAATATCGTACAAAAATAAAGCTATCGAGGGTGACATAACGAATGCACTTCAGTATAGTAAAGTGATCTGTATTGCATGTGAGCTCAACCGGTAGAGATCTCAAGCAATAATGATAATCATAAAAAGGTGATGACTTATATACCAGATTCAGAAAATTCAAGAGCTTGGCTCAAATTCTTTCCTTAAATATATATGGTCGTATCTTAATTGTTGACTGACAATTGCCCACCTGGCTAAAGAGTTATAACTTGTGCGATCTCTTAGGGGAATGCTGTACGTTTTTTGATGGTGTCAAATTATCTGGAGCTTTGTTATCGTTGGCACATTATACGTAGCTGAGATTAAAATTTGTTGAAATTTAGGCTGCTAAAGACAATTGATCGGACGTCTCATGCCATATATCCCCTAACCGCTCCCGATTTTGTCATAAAGATGTCTTGGGCTAACACACAATGTCCGTGTTTTTCGATCAAGATATAATTGACGTTGATAATTCTCCCAGTGTGTGGCGCTGCTTTTCTAAATATTGTTAGTAGATCCTGTCTAAAAACTGCGTTGTAAGTGGAGTGCCAGTTAATGACTGACCAGTTGGCAAATATGATCGATATGTTTTCAATGATCTGTTATCGTTCCGGGGACAGATCATATTGTCATCACATAATTACACGTATAAGATTACATTTACTAAATCGAAAAGTAGAATGGTGTTATGATGAGGTATTAAGGTCGATCATCACACCTCGTAACTACCAGTCTATTAATTTGTCTCTACACTGTTAGGAACATCCTGACATGGTCAAGCTTGACCGTGGCCGGAAATGATGGATGGCCATTGACTATCGCTAGATGATATCGTGTCAATATATTGGTAAACTGCTACAAATACAGCCTTTTCTCTTTGCTTTAATATCAATACCTCAAAGATCATTTCATAATCTTGATAGTAAAGCATCGAGTGAAAACTGAATCTGATCTAATTTAAGACACAAAGTGCAGAATAACCTTGATTCTTCGGTAACAAGCAAATACTGATTTGGATATTTATTTATGGAAGCAAACACAATGATGTATTGATTCAGATTTAGGCTATGCAATACAGACTTCAGTTGTCGATAACCAGGAAAGCGTAACTCTTAATTGCGTCGTTCAACGCTGTCATAACGGGATATCTAATAGTTATAGCAATTAATTAGTAAATGACTGCATCTCAATAGGATCGAGGATAATGCTTTTGTTGGACGGGTCATAAATAAATAACAACTATGGTTACTATCACAATATCATGATCATGATACAAACACTTTTAGGAACAATTTTCCAAATATTTATTTGGATGTCCATTTCATCACTTCGTTTTAGGTAAGGAATGAATGAAATGAGTTCTACGCTCTAAGTTTCTGCTTCAGATTTGGATTATGACGGACGGTGACATTCGTCTACTCCTTTCTCATTTCCAACTGTCAATTTGTATTTAATATGCACAGCCTGTGACAAATAGGACCATGCAGAGGCTTGTCCATATCGAGACCCTCCGAGCTGAATCACTTATAGCGGTGTACTGCGTTACTTTTTGCTCTGTAATAGGGGTGCTGATAACATTCATGGGCGTCCACTGCTCAAATATTTGCCGATTTGTTTATATTGATTAAATTCTATACATGTTACTGAATTATTCTTTAGATTTCTGATTTATCTCTTCTTGAAACATAATTTACAATATTCGTCTGATTTGGTTAATATTTGGTTTATATTTACATGCTTGCTATCGTTATTAAACGAAAATTTCAATGAAAAGGGATACTTCCTAGGCAAAATGTCTTTCAATCCCTATTCCAGATGAACGAGAGCATGTCTGTGATGTACCGGAATAGGCACCTTCTGATATCATTATACAAATTCGGAAATTAAATAGTCACTACCATCTGATATAAACAGTCACTATAAATTTCAGATCAGATTATGTAATTACTTATAGTAAGCTATTTCAGATTTCAATTCAGATAATGTAAGTGATTTTTAGTTTTAGAGATTTCAAATCAGAGATTGAGAGTGATTTCAGATCAGATTATTGTTACACATCAGATATTATAATCGATTTTAGATCATTTCAGACAATAGAAGTTATTTTAGATCATATAATGTAAGTGATCACAGATCTGAAATTAAATGATTTCAGATTAGATATGCCAACAAGGCAGATAATAATAGTGATTTCATATCAGATATTGCATGAGATTTCAGATATTATAAGTAATTCGGATATCTTAATATTGATCTTAGGACAATCTTGATCACTTCCTGCTCCTGTTGTACGATGTCATCCTTATTGCGGCTAAATTGAAACTGTCATGCGAACATTAAAAAAAAGTCATTTCCTGACATTACATTAATGTAACCTTAAAATAATAGCATCCTTGAACAGTTATTGTGATAGAAATGACCGAGAAAGTTATTGGCATTGGCAAGGTGATACAAGCAATAAGTGCTGACAATTACATTGCAAATGTTGATGTCAACTGTTGGCGAAAGGCTTGCGTCATTAAGATTATCATAGACTAACCTTAGAACTGTAATATATTATAGTTCTATGGACTAACATGGTTACGGGCTATGATCCTCGAAACTAATTATTCCAGACACACGGGCACGATTAAAAACTAGCTGAGGGCTTTATAAAATTAATGATTCAGCTAATATGAGACTATGTCTATATGTTTTTTTTTATTTAATACAGGCGAAGCAACTATTAGTCAATTAATGGAAGATTTACATGCGCAAACATGCTCAGTTTTATGCCGACAAAAAATTTGTATTTCAGAATTTAGAAAACATTTTCTACAAACTTCTCAGATAAGCCGATGGCGGTATATTTAACCATCCTATATTCTAAAATAGGGCAACAATCTGACCTTATAGGAAATCGTACCAGTTGGTACAAATTCGCTCGATTAATTTGAAAAAAAAATCCACTCAAAATTTCATTATTAATATTGCCGACAGAACTGGACCACTCGATTGCGGAAAAACGCAATAAAGATGATTCACTGAATCGATAAAATTACTAATATTTTTGTAACACCGTTTCTAAAAATAGATATCATGATACAAAAATAGTCGAATTTTTTTGCACAAATTTTAGATCGTTGTCACTTTTTGTATTGAGTATATTTTATTCCTTTACAAAAAAAAGATTGTATTAATATATTAATTTCTGATGGATCAAAGTAAAAGTAGTCTTTACCATAGATCATTAAGTCTACGGTAACTGAGATTCATTTTGACTAATACAACTCAATTACATTGATGTGATATTGAAACTGAAAATAACAATTAAGCTCCCACTAGATTTTTTCGACCTGATTGATCTTGATATTAACCAATAAAAAATACACGACTTAATGACATAGAAATCTAAAACAAGATCAACAACAAAAAAATGTCTGTCACAGGAGTTCGATTTTTACTAGGGTGGGACAAATGTCCATATACATTTACTATTAATTTGGTTTGCATGTAAAGTAAAACGTAACTACATATTGCCAATTAAATGTAGAAAAAAAATCAAAGCACCCCGGCATCGAGTGTTTTATTTTTTTTCACTCATTAACAGAAAGCAATGTTTGAATTCCCGATTTACAAACGAATCTATAGTTCAAATTAATTTCATTTTGTACTTTATTTGCCAATATTTTATCGCATGCTACTTAGATTTTAAAGTTGTTGCCACCTCCCCATTTATAAACACAAATACAATTGATAAAAATAACAAGTAATCTGTTTGCAGAGCAATTCTAAAATCGTTTTGAAGCTACGTAATCATGCGGCATGTCAAATGAAATTTGGAATTATTTAATAAAGTAAAAGCTTCCATTGTTAAACTGTATCGTAACAAAAAGCGATACAAGTGGCCTGGTATCGATTGAAAAGCTTCCATTCCTACTGCGACTGTTAAATCAACAGTTATCCTCGCTGCCCTTATATCACAACAAAGAGTTGAATAGCAAAGTCGAATAAATAATAGTTGGTCTTAATGCTTTCAATTGTTTCAAACACCCCTGAGTAATTTATAATTTATGTCCCACACGTGGGCGCTGCAGGATTCGATAGACATGCGCGAGTGACGAGGACGTCGCATCATCTCATCATCATATATAGATAAACCAAGTCTCTCCAATTCTCGTGGAAACCGTGACTCGCGCTGCTGCAAACCATCCCGCAAACTAGTATCGGAATTTTCAAGAAAACAAGAATAACGCAGCGTGTAGTTGGACTGTGAATTTATTTGAGAGAAAAACGGAGGTCGCTGAAAGAAAAAGTCGCAAGTGATTATTATTTCTTGATATTTTCAAAATTACATCGGGAATTCAGGAAGTGAGAGGTAAGGAAAAAAGTTTTAAAATCGGAAACTTTCTAGAACTGATCTTTCATTTTCGAATTTCGGTTATAGTCTTACCTTCTGTCTCTTTTTCCTCATTTTTTCCTGAGTTTTTTCAGACTTTTTTTTCAAACATTTTTTTTCTGTTTCCTCAAGGCTACCAAAATGAAGTGAAGATGAGGCGTTACTTCTGGAAAGATGTCTTTTCAATTGTACCCAGTAAGAGACGGAACGTCAGGATGCAAATCTCCTTTATTCATTGTTGATGTTCTTTTGGTTATCTCTCTTTTAAAAGCTTCATATTATTTCTCTTTTCTGGATTTCCTAAATATGACTTTTAGAATATATTTCATATCATGAAGGTGCAGGGAATCTTTAGTGTTTACAATCTGCAAAGTCGCTCGAAGTCTTGGCATTCTGTATTGTAACATATGAAGTCAATTCTTTGTGCAGTATTTTGTTTTCGTACATTTACTTCTCCTTTTATTAGGGTTTTTACCCTTTTTTTTAGTTCATTCCATTTTCTGATAATCTTAGAATGAAATAAACCACCTGGAACAGTAGATATTATAACAGTTCATCTGTATTAATTTCCGTTCTAACTTGGTTCAAAGCTTGGAGGGTGTGCTATTCCTTAAGAGGAATAATTCTTAATCAAAATGAAATCATTTGAAGTCGTTGTTTGAGGCTTTTTTGCATGAACCCATACCGGAACTATATCGGAAATCTGGAAATCTTTACTTAATGCAAATCATTAAATTAAATTTGAAATTTAAAAAACAAAAATTATCGGAGGCAAAGAAAATCAAAATCAAGAATTGTGTTGTTGTTGTTATTGAGATTATGTGAATTAGGCCCTAGTTCTACATTTAAAGGTATGTGTATCCAGCCGAGTTAAATAAAAAAAAAGGAGAAGTAATTGAGGCGTCTGGATATTAGCAGTATCTAACAGATTTTCACTTATCTCTATTAGCCGATATACACCTGCTGATGCTACATACAATATTGATATTGCTGTCATGTACAATGCGCATTTATTCATATCTATTGGAAAAAATGATTTCTGTATTTTGCTGCAAAGCATTAAATAATTTATTGTATCAACATTCATTTGTTTGCTTTTGATTCTAAACATGGTATTTTTTCTAAAAGCCATTCTACAACATCATTTCCAAATTGATTTGAAAAACTATATCAAATTTGTCACGTCAGTCAAAATGGAATCAAAATTATTCGATTTCAATGTTTGAGACGTTATAAATTGTAAAAGTGAATTTTGTGCTTTTAGAAAGAGGCAAATAGTCCAAAAACCTTTGGAAGTATTGTATTCATTGGAATTTCCCGTGTTTCTTGTACACCCACTTTTCATCGTGTGAGGAAGTATATAATCTATTTTATTTGTTCTCTTTTCTATATTGAATACTCTATACTTTCCATAGCAAGATTCGATTGTGTCTGTTAACATTTACTTTAAGCTTTTGAATATTTAAATTTAATTACGCTTTGTCTTTCTCGTCAATTAAGAATCCAATTTCCTTTCTTCTAAAGATCACCTTCATACGTTTAAATATTCTACTATTTATTTTTTTACTGGCTTTGACAGAAAAGTAATTTAAAATAGTGCTAGTTGAACGATTTGACTTTACAGCATTGTAAGAACATCGTTATTCTGAAAACTTCAAAGAGTTGAGCTTTCTTCGCATTGTTTTCTTTGGATTTCTGGCTTCATACGAGTCAAGGTCTCAAGTTTAAGTTTACGATTGATGTAAATTAAGATTTTGTGGCTAGTACACAAGCATCTTTATTTAAGTCTTGAAGTTCATTGTTTTGTTTTAAAAATAATAATGTGGAGGAAGCACGATGATGGTCATTGCATATTTTTCTTACAACTTGGCTCAGTAACTCAGTCTTGCTGAATCTAGCAGGATAAACAATCTCGAATATACACCATGCAGACATTCACCAAAAACAAAAGGCCGCTCTAGTATTTTTTGTAGGAAGTAATCCTTCCAAAAAAATTTGAAATTTCCGATTGTTGTTTGTTTCATTGTAATTGAAGAACAAAAGTCTTGTCCCCCTCTCGGATTCCTTACTCTGTTTAATCTGACATTACCATGCCCTCTCCTTAACCGAATTCCAACATATGGAGCAGTATTATATACTCTTGAAAAATTGTTGTTTAGATTTGTTTAAGAATTGACCTGAAAAAGCTAAAAGCCTTTTACCACAGCCGTCTGTGTCATATTGCCATTAATTATTTAATAAACTAGCGATTTTGCCACATCAAAGATTAGAAATTTATTATTTCTAAATAGTATATTGACCCGATGCCGAAGCTTAAATAATAAAACAATGTAAAGTTGTTTTCGGTTTTACAAGAATCGCACACGAAGTAAAATTGATTCATTGAGTGAATGTGAAAGTTTTGAAAACATTTCTTCCAAGGGTAGATTGCCCATTGTCTTCTGTTTATAAGTTATTGTGGATATTTAAACAATAGAAAGCAATTATTATGATGATTATGTTTATTTGAAAAATCATTTATGCATATGTATTTTTCTCTACAGTTCGATTCAACTTGAATATCGCAGGTAGTAAAGCTTATGTATATACTTGTTTTCAAGCAAAGGTTCATTCTATTTCCCCTACCCAGGATATTGTAAAACTAACATGTTTTTGTTTCTACATCGTTACTAAAGCAAATAGTTAACTTTACCTTAATTAAGAATAAATTTGATAACATCATCAATATTTTCTTGCCTATTTGCTTAAAGAGAACTATTTTAGGTCTTATTTCATTGAAAGAGTAATCTGAATAATTAAAGACGTAAAGAAATTAAAGCATTAAATACGGGAGAACAATAACATTACTGTATTATTTATATCGCTTCCAATACATCACGCGTATTGATGTTGAATACGGCAAATGATATGCCAGTATATCTCTGAACATTATTTTATCTGGGTATGAGACGTTTTCCCAACTATAACCATATTAAAAGCTCAGTTCAAAGCAATATAGCCTTGGTCCATGCATTACATGGTAACATGCGGCCACAGTATATGTTCGTATACAAGTTAAATCATGATCTGATCTCCGTCATCCTATCAATGGCCACGATATCTCAAAATTTGATCGAGTTATTTGATGCGTCAAATGTATCATTTCAAAAATATCTTCAAGCGATTTCCCCAATTGGTCGAAGACTTGCGTATATTGAAGAAGCAGAGGAAAATATAAGATGTATCATCTTATGCTAACAGGTCGTTATAAAAAGTCATTGTGTTCGCTTGCCTAAGTCAATGATTTTATTCTGAAAGATTCTTAAATGTGTTTTATCCTCTTTCTTAGCATAACTGGAACAGACGATCCCTGGAGGTCACATTAATATTATTGAGATTCACCGTTTTTCTTGTTCCGTGGCATTGAACAGACCAAAGCCGACTTGATAACACCATCTACTCAGAATAAAATGAAGTTTAGCAATAATTACTGGAAACGTATCGCTTGGGAATCTGTCGGTTTTCTTAACGAAATTGCTTATAGATTATGATTCAAATAGGTTATAATAGTCAAGAAATATGGGCAATATTTAGTCTATTTCATACTATTAAGACGATATAAGTTAGGGAAAAATGGAAATTCTGGCATTATTAATTATTCAGTCTGTCTTCCTTGTTGATTGACATTATTTATTTCCACAAAAATTAGACTTAGATATTTTTGAATTTTTCAACACGGTTTTAATCCCAGAACGACGTTTACAGACAGCTTTTTTGTGTGAAGTTTGTCAAGGTTTGGGTATCAACATGAAAGGTTATTTTCTAAATAATCAAGAATTCATTTAGATTCGATATTTTGATAGATTAGAGAGTTCAAGTTAACGATAAAAAGGTTCTTGTACAGTATGTACTTTTATTTCATTTTGAATAGAACATATTTGAAAACGAAAGATGTTTTTAAAGACGTTCTATATCTAGTTTATTTTTTATTGTTTTCTTTAAAACAATACTAAATACTAAATAGATCATTAAGAACAAAACTTTCATATTTCCGCTGTCCGTGTAGCTGAACTAAAGCTTCCTTTCATTTTGACCAAAATGAAGTTATTAATTGATGTATATTGATCTCAAGAAATTGATAGAATTTGAAAGTTGTTGTTATTATTTTTAATCCACTAATGGCGACTACGCCGTGTGAAACAGTCTTCCTCAACGAGCCTTCCCCTAAATTAGAAAAATGGTTGTTCCACCATCAACAGGATCAAGAAGAAATCACGTGGTTCCACATCAACAAACACATTCAAGAACTAGGGATTTCAGTTGCGAACAGGGGATTTCAGTTGTGAACAAGGAATTCCAGTTGTTATAGAATCACCCTTTACAGCATCGTCGAAGAAGAACGGACTTAAGTTGTTGTTTCATCACCGAAAAGATCACCCAAGAAAGAAACATTATGAACATAATATCGAGTAAATCATCCACTTCGTCTTCAATATATTCATCAGAGAAGACATTGCATTTTAGTTGCTCTATCGTATCATCGATGTTATGTGTTATTAGTTATTCTATCACCATCGCTGTTAAATACAAGAATTCACCCGTTTCAGCATCAATAATGTCATCAATCAAATAACAATGGCTTTTAGTTGTTCTATCATCAACAATAGTGGAGTAGCAGCAGAGCTCGTCCATTTCAGCATGAGTAATTTCAACAGTTGGTTTATGTCATCATTAACAACCTCGACAAATTACCCGTTACATTTACAATATCCTAGCAAAACAGTGATTTTTTATCGTCCCACCAATCATCGCCATGTGTAGAAGCTGTCCCGTCATCATTACCAAATCATCCATTTGCAGGCAATGGTTCTAGATTAACCAATTTGCATCCCTTGAATGTGTAAGTATTATTCTGCCATGAAAGCTAATTTGTATATCAGAAATTTAGACTAGGTTTTAGACCGGTATTTTATAGAAATTCATTGGGGATGTATTATCATCTATACTGGAAAATAATCTAATAAATTCCTCCCCGACTACCAAATAACGGGAAGTGATATTTAAGCCACATTTTGTAACTTATATTAAATTGAATACGACGATAAAAACTGTTAATGACATAAGTTTGACCTTGCTTACAGAATTCAGGAAAAGGAACATGCACCAGAAGCCTATTTAAAACGTCGGTCACCAAAAATTGAAGTAAAGTGATACCGAACCTCCGCACTGATTCCTATTCTTGGATGTAACTCGAGTATGATCTCTGTGATTGCTTGTTTCATTCGAGGTAGCTTTAACCAGTATGTTGATTCATTGGTAAATTGTTGTGCCTAAACCTACAAACATAATGATTGTTTAACCTCCAGCAAAATGAAACCCAACTAGATCATGTCATGTACAGTTTTCAAGCAGACGCTTCTGTAAATTGAACAATTTTGGTTAGTTTTCATGCATTGTGAATTTCAATCACAGGTAAACAATAGTTGATGCTGATGCGATGAGGCTTTTTCTTGCATATCTTTTAACTTAAACCCTCAATAATAGTAATAAGCACGGCCATACTTTGTATAACATTTACAATATCTTTAACAACAAATGTGGAAATTCATTAAATGTCAAATGAGAGTTTGATAGTGATGGATGAGTGTGTATCAAAAAGTACAGATAAGATCCTTAATATTATTTATTGAAGCTTGGGTAGATGTTTACTTAGTTGTACAAGTAGGTTATGATACGACACAATACGATGCATGATATTCATGTTTACATAATATCCATTATATCATTTAGGGGTATCTTTAGTATAAGGGTTGGAGACTTGTCAGTTAATAAACTGTTTGGATGAAATGCGTTTTTGGTTCTAAAGCCTTTTGCCGGTCAACTGCAAAATAAATTGTCTTCACAAATCTCCTTCAACGGATGAAACACATTTTGTTTGTTCATCTTGCGTAATATCGTCATCTTTTAAAAATAATAAAGTATGCTTTTGACGTCAAGTAATTTGTTTTTTGTTGAACAATTTCGAATAGCTTCCTTATTTTTTACCGCCGTCATCAACTTCTAAGATACGTAAATTTTCCAGAATAAACCATCAAGTGAACCCCGATGACTTGAAGAAACCAATAGATTTCCATTGAATACATCTTAATTGACTCGTTAACAGAGTGTTCAATTCAAAGTGATAGTTGACTGAGAATTCTGAAAGAATGTGTAGATGAAAAGACTGTATTCAATTCTTCATTTTGAAAGAAAATGCATTCTAAAATGAACAGATGTAAATTGACTACGGGGGTCGGATGAAACGACAATGGTGGTTTAATTAATAGTTACATTGTGTGTTTTATGAATATCCTCTAAACCTGTATCCATGATACGATACTAAAAAACATATTCAACAACTTTCCTAACCCTCGTGATCATTCCCAACATCCTGAATTGAAGTATAAATGCTTTGATTTTCATAAAACTTGGTATGTGGGTGTATCATCCCAAAAAAAGATGATGCTCGCAACGATTTCGAAATATGAAACCTTTGGAGCCTCCAATAATAAAAAATTATCTATTCCTTACGGTTTTAACTTAATTTCTTAAAACTAAGTAAAACAAATTCACCAATCGAATTAGGAAGTGGGCGTATTTGGACTTGATTAATAATTTACGAAATAAATATAAAATAAACATTAAGCTCTTTGGTAATCAGACCGTAAATACATAAAAATGACTAGAATTTCGTTGGATTAGAACGAGTTGAAGCTCATTACATTAGAGGAGAACATACACCAGATTGTACATAATATACAATTATTGGAAACACATGATCGGTGTGAACGATATATGACCATATACTTCTCACGGAACTATTAACCTCTACTTACAAAGCTTCTTTCTACGAACCTAGTGATCATCTTCTAGCCAGAAATCCCTCAATATCCTGATAACATTTCTTGATAAGAAATAGATAGGCGGGTTTAAAGGGATCAACTTTCCCACACTTCATATTTGATGAAAATCGATATTTTGAAGGCGAAAGGTTGAGGAATAAGGTCATCTTGAACCAATTTCTTATAGTAAGTTATCCTTAAGGAATTGCGACCCTCCATAGAGTTCTTACGGTCATTGAACCAAGCGCTTTAAAAACTAGTCGCTGCCTTTGTAATGTACTTCTGACTGATTTCATCCTCACACATTGAACTTTCTTAGCTTTAAAACTTTTTTTTTTTGAAACTCGGAATTTCGTAGCGATGGTCATGTTTTTGTGACGCTATTCTGATTTGATAAAACCTCAGTCAAGTCACACCTAGACTAATGTGGCTCGATTAATATTTCATTCGAATTGCTATATATGTTAGCACACGTTTTATTGGAATCTGTTGATAGCTGGCCAATTCTTATAAATAAAACATGGTGTCGAGTTGTCAGTGACGTTATTATCGTTCCAAACGCTATAGAAGCAGCTTGTTGGTCATCTCTGTTTTTCTGATCGCTTTAATATAAATTATGATTTTCTATCCCCGAGGTACCTTTCCTCATCTATAATGTATAATTCTATATTATTGTATTATTTCCAAACGTGATCGATATCTGTATCCAACCCTACTATATATCCCGATCTATGCCAACTCGCATGTAGCACTTCCAAGTCGACAATCATTTGATAGTTTACTATTATTGGCTACTTCAGTCTGAAAGAGTCCGTTTCAATTAATAACAGACATTTTGAGAATTTCTATTTTAACTATTTTATATTATCTAAATCGTCGTATTGGGAGTAATCTGCATTTTGAATATTAAAAAACCCATATAAACGAAATTCAAAAGCAAGCCCTTAGTGCAAATGTGCTAAATTGCAAATTTATACAAATAACTGAGCTCATACCTGTGAAAATAAGTACACTCAAACGACTCAATTGAAACCCGTTGTATAGTTGATAACTTGCTACATGAAATGATAATAACTGTACATCTTCAGCAGAACACGACTTTTTACCTTCAACAGAACAACCGTTTCCAATTCCATCCGTACAACAAACTCTTCCATCAGCTAAACAACGTTAACAGAGAATCTACTTCTATTTTAAACAGAACAACCTACTGTTTCCATTTTCATCAAAACAAATATTTCCCACCTTCAACAGAACAACTATTCTAACCTTAAACAGAACAACTATTCTTACCTTCAACGGAACAACTATTTCCAACCTTCAACAGAACAACTATTCTAACCTTCAACAGAACAACTATTCTAACCTTCAACAGACCAACTATTCTAACCTTCAACAGAACAACTATTTCCTACCTTTATCAAGAAGTATTTCCATCTTCACCAGAACAATTATTCTAACCTTCAACAGAACAACTATTTCTATCTTCACCAGAACAACTATTCTAACCTTCAACAGAACAACTATTTCCTACCTTTATCAAGAAGTATTTCCATCTTCACCAGAACAACTATTTCCATCTTCACCAGAACAATTATTCTAACCTTCAACAGAACAACTATTTCTAACTTCACCAGAACAACTATTCTAACCTTGAACAGAACAAATATTCTAACCTTCACCAAAACAACTATTCTAACCTTCACCAGAACAACTATTTCCATCTTCACCAGATCAACTATTTCTATCTTCAGCAGAACTATTACTTTCACCTTTAACTGAACTATTACTTTCACCTTTAACTGAACTATTACTTTCACCTTTAACTGAACTATTACTTTCACCTTTAACTGAACTATTACTTTCACCTTTAACGACAGAACAAAGTTTTCAACCTTTAACAAGGAACTCTTTCCACCTTCAACAGAATAACTATTGACCACCTTCAACTACTTTGACTTTTCATTTTCCTTATAGTATTATGTGTTATTTCAAAACAGTATCATATGATGAAAAGTTCAAAGTATAGCAGTAATCAAAATAATGTTATAAAACAGTTGAATGAAGTTGTATCAATAATAGATGATCTCTAGGCGCATTAATTATGATGATATTGTGCTCTCCTTGCCTTTTCCACAAAAACCTTAACATGTATATACTCAATATATGAATTACCATATAAATAATAAATGCGTTCTAAATCTGGGTTGCTTTCATTCAAACTGATCACCTGTAAATTTGCCAAATTTAAGGATTTGTCGTAAGAAGCATAGTTCAGTTCCCTATATAGTTATATTCCTTTGTTGACGGTGTCTTAGTTCCCTACTTACACCTGCACGGCTGTGCGCAAACATTTCATGTGCACAGCAAAAGCTACATTGTTTAACAGAGTTCTAAACAACTGAAGGACGAAGTTACAATTTCCGTGGCTCCAGCTAAGTTTTAAACATTAAACTATTTTGCAATGGAGGATTTCTTCGATCGCAGTCTCCAGATGCAACCCTAATCCATAAGAAATCGAAAAGGAAAGCACTTGAGGATTCGGGTGGCAAAGCTTTTAAATCATTTGGACCGTTAAAGTCTGTGAATTTCTGAAATAAAACCTGTCGAGACCGCTATTGAGAGTCATTTCAACTCCTGTAGAAAATAAATCAAAATGTTGTTAATTGAATTAGCGTCGATTGTTGGTAGTAGAAGGTAAGGATTGCCAACCGCTCTCCTGACAGTTCTAATCTTGAATTAATTCGTGAACGAGAAATGGCGAATTCTCACGAGATTCATGTGACCACGTTCTTTTGAATATATTCTGTCACTTAAGACAATGTATGAAACAATATATAAGAAAAGAAAAGTGACCTGTTTATAAGAAAGGAATAAAAGAATAGTATATGACCCTTTTTCAAGATATTGAGAAATTCTTCCGAGGTTGTCCCAGTTATTATATTGGAAATTTTCGCACTTTTTTGGAGAAAAGTTACACCTTTCCGCTTTATTTTGGTATGTCTTGAACACATTTGGGAATGACTTAAATTTTATTCCTTGCAATTACACCGCTTATTCGATTTCTCATTGATATAATAGGAAAAGTCAATGTCAATGTCAGCTTGTCAATGGCTTGGCATAGAAGTCAATTCAGCAAAGAAGTCGATTTCAGATAACTATGGCTCAACCTGACACCATAATTGACCTAAAAGTTCAGATGTTACAAAACTAAAGGTAGTGAAATGGCAACTAATCTACATTAGATTCCAGCAACTTCTTAAACACAGACGTTTTATTAACACTCTTCATTCTTTATGTGGCGTCATCATGTAATTATGCAAAAGCGATGAAATGAAATTTAAGTCCACCAAGGACGACTTACAGAGTAATATTTTATTCAAATTTGTCAATAAAATAGACGCGGATGGTAATAACATTGTCTTTAAGTCTAGTTTTTGGTAGTTATCAATTATTCCTAGACGAACCGCTCATTTCATTAGACTAGGTAGAAATATAATAAGAAAATAAATTATTGTGTTCTGTTTATGGAAGATTTATTGAGACAAGAGATAATAGAGTATATTTTGTAATGATTGTGAATCATTTTGGGACAAAGAAACAATTCGATGTTTTAGTTATCATTTGTTTTGCCTCCGACTGTTGACTGTATTGGAAGGATACGATCTTGATTCTCGTTTCATTTCATATTTCCCCTTGGAATGTGAAGGTAATCCATCAAGGTCCGTTGTAAGAAAGTTAGTCAACTATCA
This sequence comes from Lottia gigantea, assembly GCF_000327385.1. Taxonomy (NCBI): domain Eukaryota; kingdom Metazoa; phylum Mollusca; class Gastropoda; family Lottiidae; genus Lottia; species Lottia gigantea. Next base: position 332,082 of record NW_008710370.1, read on the forward strand.
TGTCAATACCTACACAACTTATAATTGAGATAAAATCAGTTTTTGGAATTCTTTATTTAGGCGTTTTATTACCATTTAGTACTAAAATATATTTGTATTTGAAACCAGGAATAAGTGAGGATATTTTAACCAGTCAAATCACACACACCAGGAAGACAAAGAAAACGATGATAAAATTATCGACAGTTTTTGATCTTTCACCTTGGCATTTGGGCCATGCTCATGAACACCCGGAAGTGTTCCAAATGATAAATCGGACAAAGTGAAAGAGGATTATTATATAGATTTTAAAGAGTTATAAAATATTGAATGATGTCTGTATTTATTAATTACGAATTTTTTGAGTCGTAACCACCGTTTTTGTGTAAAAACAGATTCGAATGAATTAACACTTGATATATTATTTAGTAAGTTCTGTTCATTAAGTGAAATCACTTCACTGATTTTTCTTGAGCATTTATATTACAAAATGTGTCATCTGTATTTCCCTAAACATCATCTGACATGCCTCAAAGTGGGCATTAACAATTCAGAATTCTATTTCTGATGTTATCTTTTAACGGTAGGAAACAAAAGAATAGTTAGTACTATAATAGAATATCGCTAACTTCATGTCGTTTTGTCTTTGTGACTTTTAATTGGGGAATTGACGTGTTGGAAATTAATTCCCATTCTAGAGCAAAATAGCATAAGATGGAAGAAGATACAACAATGCACCATTCCTGATTACACCACGGCGAAGAATTAATCTTAGGTGCGGTAGGTCATGGGCGATATATATGGAAACAGTACAAAACCAAATTCTATTATAAGCTGCAAATCTATAAGTACCTTTCGTTGGATTCCCTGTCTCAAAACGACACATAAATCGTGCTGATCGTGATTCCCGAGCTGCTATAGTGCGTTGATTTTCGTACCGTGAGATAGCTTGAAATGATTAATTACGAGTTCTTAAATAAGAATCGCTTCGTCTCAAGAGAGATCGAATCACGTACGGAATAAAAGGAAAGAATGGTCAACAGTGATACACCCAAAAAAAATATTATTCTATAACAATAGATAGGCTACAAATCATTTCCATGCCGCATTTGATTTCCTCCGAAACTTTCGTTGCAGATAAAGCTGCAATTTACGTACTGAATAGCCTACATGGTCTGTTGGGTTGAACTTGAAGTATGGCGAAATATTTTGAATTTTTAATTTAAATTCAGAGAGCTTTGTACATATTTTTTTTAAAATGATAAATAGGTTTTTATCTCAGAAGCTCTAAAATTGATAACCTACAAAAATGTCTCGCTAGTTGTATTATGCAATAATCAATATTGTTTGAAGTACTTAATATGTTGGTTTTTCGTTCAGGTTGACGGTTTGGATAATACTCGGCAATAGATTACACATCCGTGTTCATATTATATGGCTTCTTATGTTTGGGATTGTAGACAGTTCTTAGATTTCTCTCTAATGTCAAAGCCTCTTATTATGAAAATTAACTCTTACTGTAAACAGTTTTTCTCAGCAGGTCTTCAGATATTAATTAATTTTTCTGACACATAATTTGGCAGAGAATAAGTCCTAGTAGTATCTCAGTTACAACAAGGTTTACTATCTCTGTTTACGATATTATAGTGTAAAATTAATTGGTTACTGGAGGATTTGACATTGTTACGCAACTGTCTCTTGTACACATCTGTTAAACAACAAGAAATGATTTGAAATTATTCTTATAGTTTTTAATTTGATAGAAATAAATTTAAGTGAAAAAGAACCTTCCGTAAAAGTTCACGATAACCTCTTTTACATGAATTATTCATGTTTTACTGTTATCAAAGTACTATAGCCACTACTTGGAATGACGGGTTCGTATAATAGGATGTGGTTCTATGTGGCTTTTGTTAAGTTATTAAAAGATTCATACATAATATTATCGTTTCGCTGTTACCAAAAGACACCATTGAACCGTTGTCATTCAGTCAAATTGAGCCAAGGCGAGTGTGGGTGTTTTTGTCATGAACGTATCTCTCACAGTATCTGTTAGGAAGAAGGAAGAGAATGACACATTTTACAATTAATATTCTGAGGCTCTTGTCCACTGTTTAATCCTTGGTCAAACCTATTGGGACCGAAATCTCATAAATTAACCTTACTGGATAGATTGGAATACTGAGGAAATTATGGGTATATTTTGATACTCCGATCGTGATAAACACCTGACCATCTTTCTCCGGTCGTTCTGTTCTTGATGTCACAAAATTGTGATCACTTTCGTTTTTTCATATTATGAAACTCTTCCATCACATTATACAATATGCGAAGAATTAGTTATTGCTTGATATTGGCGTGGAAATGAGATAAAATTCACATCCAATCAAATTTTAAAGCTATTTGCTGTGCAGTTTCATGGAAGTTCAACCAAGCCATTTGAGTTCCATCCTCTGAATATTTTATGGTCCCCATAATGGTAAATGTACTAGAAACAGTCTCCCACAAGTAGTTAGAATTCTCATTTGATCGTGATGTTATCGGTATATACGTCCATACAGTGTGTTTAAACCAGTGATAAATAAATGATGTTTTCTCTTATTATCGAGTAAAAGTTTTTCACTAGAACGATAGTCATAATTTCAATTTTGTATATGCCCACATCGATTATAGCTATTTTTACTCAATATGTGGACTTGAAATAAAATCAGAGATTACCAATTGATATTGGTAATATTTCATGAAAATTTGGTAATAGTAGCTTGATACACCGTGATTTTTGATTGCAAAAAGATTCAGTCTGAAGTCAAAAGGTATCTTGACACTGCAGATTAGAACATTTGCATATCTAACCCCTTAAGCTGTTACTTTCGAGAAATTCACGTCTGGCTTTTATGTACGATTCCAGCTTGAGTGTTTGAGAACCTTTCAAGTTCATCTGTTTTGTTCCGGTTTATAATGGAATCTATTTAAATGCAGTCCAGCAAATCTTGTCTCAGTGAGCCTTCTGTAAGTCATTTACAGTGATAAAACTGGAATGTTTTTTTACTGGCATTAATCTCTCAAACAAGTCAAATACAGCGTAGTTCAGTCAATAAAACTCATTTAATTGGAAATTCTTTGTATTAATAGTTTTAAACGATACAGCTAATGTCATAACAATGTTGTTGGAAAGGCCACAGGTGACTAATCGAAGCTGTCAATTGAAATCTGACAATAATAGAGAATTAATTCAATGTATTTGTGACATGTGACTGTTCAGGTGTGACACTTAATTTGAATTCTAGAAAAAAATTGAGTCGTAAACCATGTTTTTTGTCTGTCATTATTACGAAATTCCATTATAATCGAATCATTTTAAAATCAGATTATTTAATTTCACAGGTTTTATATTTACTAAAGATTTTCTTCATAGTATTCATCTGTGTTTTTGAAACATTTCTTATCGGTAAAGTTTCGTATTCTATGACATATTGAAACGAAGCCAATTACTCGAGTGGCCTAATATTATTATCGGCATTTTTACTTATGCTTTTAAAAACCACACAACAACGGATTAAGTTTATCTTTGTTGATGCAGGCATCGGGTGTTCCAACAAAAAAAAAACACATTAATTTGTTATCTTTCCTTGGTGAACTAGAAAGGCTTCTCAGTTTGGTATAATTTAATCTGAGCAGAACATCATACAGCCTACATCTACCTTACAAGTTCAAAGTTGAACTGATTTCCTCTAGCATTGGGTTCTATTGAGTAACAATTAGTTTTGCGTTGGTAACTACAACGACAACTCCTGAAATCTAAACAAAGCATAGGTTTTGCCAATTCAGAAATCTGGTTATTATAGTTGCAGTAACAGCTTATCGTCAACTCCATGCAATGGTGTGATATTGTAGGAACGAGCCTTTTCCACAAGAACAAACGGACAAAAACGCATTTTCCTAATCTTAAATTAAAAGTGAAGAACAGATATGAAGATATTTCCTTTTCCAAATGGCCACTCAAAGTCAAAATAGGTTGCTATTCTGTATATTAAAATTGCAGATGTTGTTCGTGTCACAGTGCCAAGCTTATTTCAGATTTACCTCAGTGATAGTTCCGAGGACTTCCAGATCAGTAGTGACTTCAAACCAGGCAACCAGTGTGTAGAACCTCTCCCTTCTATGTCATATTTACTAGTATAATATATTATTAATTTGTCGCCAACTGTAATATGACAAAAGCCATTGATTTATAATTTATCATAGACATCACACATTCTTCAGGTTGTTCAAATCATAGTTTTCAATGTGGAGGGTTTTTAATGTGGAGGCGAGTAATTCCTGTATAGTCTTAGGAGACATGTTTATGAATTATAGAAAGTAAAATTATTCTGAGTGATTTTATTATCAAATGATGTTGAATTTTCGTCGGATACAATTTATTACATGTATATAGAATTGCAATTCAACTACATTTCTATTGTTAAAAATCGTTGCTGAATTCTTCATATCACTGCAGTGGCGTTTCCATGAATCATTGGATGAGGGGGTTGAGAATTTATCTCAGAATTGTCAACGTACATACCTTATGAAAATAGCTACCAAAGCATCTAAGAAAGTGGGATTTGCTAGGAATACGTTTGAACTGCAAACGAAGATCTAAAATGGAATAACTTCATCGATGCAGGAACGTAGGGAAAATAACTTACTGTTCTCATGGACAAACGATTGGCTGTTTGGCGCTTCAAATTAGTCAAACGGCTATGGAAGGACGAAAAATCGATTCAAACAAAGTATACCTTTCTTACCCTTCTACTGATGTATAATGCAAATTTCTTTGGTCCCGTAGACTCTCTCTAGGAAAGAGACTCTCTAGGAAAGAAAATATTTCTTATTCCATGATCAGTACTTTTCTACATGACTTAATTCGCCATGGATAAACAGTTGGCATCGTTCAGACATTGGGCGGAGAACGGTTTGTTGTCGTGTTTGAAACCTATCAATGAATTAATCCAATGGAGTTACAAGACAACTGGTATGGTGTGTCAATAGCTCATTGGACTGTTAATTAACCCCAGAGGAACAACTGTCCCGTCGCTTTATAAGTAACAATCATATTTTTGATTGTTATCCATGTTCATTTATTGGCTCGTCGTTATGTGGTCATTTCTTTTGAGGGTAAATTTTTTTTGGTCACGCTCTTTCGATGTTTTTTTTTGGACTCAACCATCATGGTCAGCAGCTGTTCAGGGTTCTGGAATCTCCTTAGTTCTTGGACTATATGGTCACGCATGTTGATATGGATGACATTAACTTCCCTCCCGTATGGGACATGGAGAAAGGTTAATTTACCATTAAAATTTATCGAAATAAAAACGAATGATAAAGGCCAAGTGGCTGACTAGCTAATTACATTACGGATATTAGTATTACATTTCTTTCTCAAAAAATGATTAACGATTCTACCCTGAGGGTAAAAAGAGGTTGTAAACACGAATTTATTTCAAATTATCAAATGCATATGTTTTCTGTTAATTTTTTTGTATTCTTCCATATCTTTTCTCATTTAATTCAATTTGCTGCATTTTTACAGTTAAATGAGCATTTACGAATGTTTCAGTTTTTCTAATTAATTTCCCCTATAATACCCGATTTATTTCCCCTGATGTTTTTACACATTCCACCGTACATTGATACAAAAAAAAAGGAAATCAAGGAAAATATCACGCCTGGAACTGATTATATTTCGAATTTCGAATGCGTTGTTCGAAATGCTTGATAAAAGATTCTCGGGATTTTTAATGAAGTTCCATTTGCAATGCATGCAAATAGATTCACGTTGCTAAAAGCATTTGGTAAAAGTGTTAATGACTTGTATCTTCTGTGGTTAAATTAAATTAATAGGAAAAGTCACTAGTGTTCAATGGGTCCAAGTGTGAAATTGCACCTTGGATAATGCATATATGACACAATGTAATGGGCATCTCTATACATTTGCCTGCAACTTATGCTTGCTTCAAATGATACTCCCATCGGCTATTTCAGCACGTGTCAAGTGACCATCTAAATGCGGCAGACTTGAGAAATTGTAACAGTATCCGACTCTCGACAGCCTTATTACGACAAAAATTGACCATAACTACTATTTCATTAATTTAATGTGCTGAAGTGGTGATAAGATGTCGTTAGTTGTCAAATTATTTCTGACTTTTATCTCATTCACATCGATTTGTTTCGTCAGCAACTTGTGTCTCATTTCATAATTACGTAAGGTGCATCGCGTAGGCTCCAAGTTCGATAGTATTGTGCTTCATTACTCACCGAGATTCAAACTTTCAGAACTAATGATACATTTGCGGTTGTGGGTGGGTTCAGTTCGACCAGTATGTATATGTACTCATATTTTCAAAGCTCACACTTATCCCAAAAGCAATAAGCAGTGGTATACGGGAAACTTGCAGTGCAGACCTAAACTTAATACGTGATATATGCTTTATCATTTCTTATATAAGTTCTTGAATACTTTGACAATAAATGACTCTTGTTGTCAATTATCCCTCGACGTAGTTATATTTCTATATCATTATTTTACATCGTAGTTTCTGCAATTATAGGATTTTTTTGGTGCATGTTTCAACTGGTTTCTGCCTCTGATTCATAAAAGCACAAATGATTGACGGGTCTTACTAGAACAAATGAATGGTTTATCTCAAACGGTCTGACTTATTTGAAGACTAACGTATGATTTATAAAACATTTTCGTATTTTTTTATGCCAAAGGATAAGTCTAGTTATTTCAAGTGTTACTTGACAAGAAACGTAAGATCCGACATGTACATGCAGATACTCAAAACCTATTAATCCAACTCATTAGATTAAAAAGCAGAAAAGTCACATGTGTTTCCGTCAACTTACCTTTTATAGACTTTTAAGAGTTTTATGAAAAATTTAAATAATGATCTAAGTCTGAGACTGTTCATTTCAGCCCTTTATTTCCGTCTGATATCAGAGTTAATTACAATGTGACTTTCCAGACTCACAATCTACTACAAATTGGATCAAATCTTCTGCTGCATTGGTAATTCGCTATCGATGTTGGTTTGTGAATGACAGGATTATTGTCTGAAAATAGCTGGTCAGGATGTTGATTGTCTATACGTTACTTTAATTGCTTCATAGGAGCAAGGAGAATAGTTCTGCTCTAATCTGATACAGGCTTAAACCCCCTCCGCCCCCATCCCTCTACAACCAGGAGCTTCCGACATTAAATGAAAAGCATTATGTGAAAATATCCCCATATGAACAATACAATTATGCAATATATTTTTTTATTGAGAGGGGGAAATAGTACATAGAAAAAAAGCAAACTAGAACTTATTCAATAGTGTCAATATCTTATCTTGTTTATTCAAAATGACATTACAAGTTAGATGCACAGCAAGTAGCCTCGGGATAAGTTCATATCAACGACATTCCTTGATTAAAACAGACCTCCTATTGCATGATGCCAATTACTAGAGTTCCTAATGAATGTTTAGTGCCTCTAAGTTAATCCTGCGGCTTATCTGTAACACATTCACTACCAGCTTATAGCATCATGTCACATTGTACTTTGTTATCGGTTAGTGTGTTTCGACTGTATTATCTCTCGATGCTTGTATTATGTTATCGACTTGTTCTTTAATTTTCATTTAAAAAGAAAATATGAGTGATATTAAAGCGATACGGATCCTATCTGTTGATAGTTTGCGGGGATTTAGCATTAATCATATTTGACTAAATTGAATATCTGAACATTGTATCAGAAAATCTCAAATATAAACGGCCGAACAGATTGACCGAAATGATTCTTAGCTACGTCATTGACATAATAGTTCTATTTAATCGTAGACTCTGACAAAAGTTTAACAAGTATCATCAAACCAGGTCAATAGGAACTATAAGACTTCGGTCACCATTGAAGATTAAACGAATTCTGGACGCTTTATGACACAATAATTTACACGAAACAAGGTGTCTATTGAATGACAAAATGTTTTTTCTCTGTTAACAGATTTTCAAGTGGGAATTGTTCGCGTGACCTACATTATGTACTTGTTTTACTTTATATTTTATTCTAATATGGAAATTGGTGTACTGTTCTCTGGAACAGTGTTCTATTTGCACTAATACATATAAAAGCACTTTTGAAGCATATCTAATGAAGTCTGCTTCGTCCTCCTACTACCCTGAATAATTTTAGACGTTTGATTATATATATTATATCATGCCATAGTCGACATATCTGTGTCTGAATCTCGCTGGTTAGTTTATATTATGAACAATTATTTCATGTAAAGCTTGTTGAGCACCATCTTATATACAGCCTTGATCTTAGCTAACAATAACCATATTAAGCGAATGTCTGAATATTCAAAGGGCACTTTATGCTCGTATGTTTTATTGTTGCATTAATCCAATGTTTGTAAGTGTAAAGAGTACAGTACCTTCAATAGATTTCAGCCATATAGCCTGGCGCCATGATACTATCAACTAATACTGTTATAATCATTTCAGTTGGGACTTCTTTGGTGAATCTTACTTAATGCGTCGATCATATCTCTATTTACTATCTTAAATATTATGTTGTGGTTACATGCCAGTTAAACCTTAAATAGAGGGTAATTGAAAGATCGAAGCATAATTTAAACTATTATTCCGCTGTCCGATACTGTCTCTAAAAAAGTTAATTGCTCTGTAGAAAAAACAAGTTTTTGAATAGAATTGATTTAGTTAATAATTAAACACAAGTTTTTTAGCCCTGTGATGAAAATCATTTCATTTGATACGCCGCAGTCAACATCAGAAAAACTATAAACTTTTATCAAGCGGACGGTCGCATATTACGACAAGTTCAGATCGACGCCAAGGCTCGATGCTTGCTAGAAATTATAAATGAACAACTTACAGAAACTGCGATTTTTGACTCATGGATGCGCAGTGTTAGCAGTGGTTGCTTTCAGATTCTGCCAATTACAAGGTCGGTCTGAGCCACCATTTAGATCTTTGGTGATTTCTGCATGCCCTTATTGTGAAATACTGAAGTTGACAACGGCTATGCATGCAATTGTACAAATATTGAGACATCGAGAACAAAGGTCAGAAGTAAGACTTAATAACTGGCGAAGACCTAGTTTCAGGGAAAACAATATTATTGGGATATCGTCTTGTGGGATATTTTTGTTCAATCACACAGAAACAGGTCTAAGTTTATAAACTCATTCATGCTTATGGCAATTTGTAGTAAACATAGCACAGTGCATTTTACTAATAGTTATTGATTAAATACATTGTACGTCTGTTAAAATATTCATTAATTGAAAAATTGGCAAAACAATGAATACATAGCCCCTTTTAATCGCTTGACTTCATTTACTGAAAGATGGAAATACAATAATAAAGGAACATAATCGCTAATACAACAGTTAGTACTCTTTGATAATTTCAAAGAATGGAAACAATTCTTTATTTATCCTTAATTTTTTGCTTGGCTGAATGAAGGTTATCACTACGATCGAGACTTGTGTCTTAAACACGGTCCACAACAAAACGTTTTACAGAAGTAAAATACATCAATACTTAATAACTTGGCTTTTATGGAATTCCATTTTCACCTCTTTTTTATAAAATAATCCTTTAAAAAGTGGAATTTGTACATGAAACCGTGTTATTTAATATTCTGATTAATACATTTACAACGACCCTCGTAACGCATCAGTTTTGTTTGAATGTGTCAAAGGACAAAAGACTATCTCTAAGTAAATGTACATTGCAGAACAATATTTGCTTTCGTCTCAATATTAAATGAAACTCAACGATTTTGTTTAATTTTACTGCTTTAATTCATGATCTTGTATTGACGTAACTTCCTTTCATTGGCTTCTTATTTCATTGTGGGTCCATTTTGATTTAACTGTAATGAAGTCATATGAAGTCTATTGTTTACATTGTCGTCATCTTGTATGTTCTAATCGAATACCATTGATTGTTCCTTAAACATATTGTATTTATTTGAATTGTTTGAGATTTATGAATGAAGGATCCAAGTCATCGGGACATTTAATATTCTTCGGAGAAGAAACATTCTTACTACAACGTCACATAAACCTATTTTCATAAACATTATATGGCCTATCAAGATATGAAGTTATTTATATATATTTTATATATAAGCATCTCAATAACTCATAGCCTTTGCAGCATTCCCAAAATAGATAAACCAGACCAACATAAACAAATATATAGGCTCTCTCTGAGTTGGGGCTGATTCATCCAGTCGCAGAGTTTTAACGAAACCCTTAAGGCATTTACAACACGTGACTAAATCATATCTTCGCCATATGTTAATAGGAAAGCAGGCAGAAAATAGGACAGTTGTCCAAAGATCGCATAACGCGAAACTCTGAGTAACAACATGATTCAAGTTCTGTTTTAATATTTAAAGTTAACAGAATCGTCGTAATCAGCTTATCGGATTTGCAAAATACATTAGGTCACCTGTACTTGGTACTAATTCATGATCAAGTACGTTGTGTACAATATATTGAATGTTACCTTTTCCCCTGTGAAATTTCAAAACCATTATACCATCTTTACCATTCAATAAAACAGCAGCCAACTCCTGCTGTGCTCATAAGGAATCATTGTATTGTTGTCGTTCTAGAACTAACCACTGAGCCCTCTTGGTAATTTTTAGCCGTCTGGTTTAGTAAAAGCACTGTCATTTACACGATCATAAAGTCTCTGGATGGAATGAGATAATAGTCATTGGAGTTATTCTCTCACAACGATCGAGACTATATGAATTGTTTATGTAGCCCTCTAGGAATAGGTCTGCATCTGATGGCTGAATAAACATAATACATAAAAGCTCGTGGAGTTGATGGCAACTGCGTTGTGTTTGATCCAATAGACATTTTACCCCAAAGCCCCTGGGAACATTACAAACAGGTCATACCAAGTTTTGTAGCCATGTGTGTTTTCTGGTATTGATCTTCTCAGATTTTGTGCTTGTATTTGTAGCGTTGAGTAAAATCGTTTTGTAGCGGATTACAATGTGTATTTTGAATATTTTGATTAAACGACGACGCTGGCAATGACATTTAAAACAAATTAGGTAGAGTTTCAAAATTAGACAATCGTAGACGATAACGAATTACATGGCAAGATAATTAAATACTACGTTGGACTATGTATTTCAATCAATACCCCCACCCCCATACACAACCACACACAGGTATCTCTCACCCCCGCAGTTTAAATGATAACATTTTATGAATAGAATGAGCGTCGTCATTTGCATCACCAAAGTTTATCACTAAATCATTGCGTGTTCATTAGCTACTGAAATGAAGCCTGGTAATACATTTCACCAAACGTTTCGGATAAAGTCATTGTTATGGATATCAATCACTGAATATGAAACCTTTCAAATGAGGTCATTGCACGCCAAAGGATATATATACTACATAGTACTGAGATTAAAATTCAAATTGGCGTGTGGGGCACAGAATTCGAACAAAACAACTTTCGTAATCAGATTAGCTAGTGTAATACGCTCTGCCGCGGTTTTCTTATTGCATTGGTGGTACGATTCATTATAACAAACAGGATACGTGCTCTTTTTAAGATCTGACGTGAATTGAATTTGAGAGCGAATCGCAAAACCTCAATGAAACATTCATGAAATGTAATATTCCCTTTTTTCTCAGTTTCAATTTGTAGCTATGTTTAAACATGAAAGAAATCTTAATATTGTTTCAAAAGGTTAATATGTTTTAGAAGGAAATGACATTTGAAAGCAATAAAGATGTAAATTACTAAAAAGTAGAAAAAATATTCAAAATATTAATGGTTTTTACATATTTTAAAGCATTATACATTAGAATAATATTACAGATTTAAGTCAAATAAATCGATAAAAATATTAAAATGGTTAAAACAGTCAACAATTGTGCTGACTACGGGAGTTTTCAGTTTTGCATGGCGGTGCTGGACGTCGAGTCACTCTACCCATCGATAAGCACAAAAAAATAAAGCGCCGAACTCAAAACTTTCTGAAGAATCGACGCCTCCTCTCCCACCCCCTATGAAACAAAACAATGTGTATCGTGGTTTAAATAATTCTTTCCAGACTGAGTTCTTTGTATTTTCATTCGGGGAATGTGTTATCTCCTTTCTCTTCCATTTACTAATGAATTTCGAGGTCATAAAAGTTTCGTATTTAATCTAAGAATGAAAGCATAAACTTGCACGACAATTGACGTTTTATTACTATTTTATACCTTCACTGCACATCACTTTATTTTATTACGACAACTATTGCAAATTGACATGTCAACTAACGGTAACATTAAAACGGAACTTTTCAGTCAACTTGAAATTTCAATTCATAGGAATCTGTCCGATGTATTTTAGTCCTGTATTCAATTTATAAAACCTTTGTTGATTTTGATAACGGAGTCATGCCATATCTATAGACATGGATAGTTGGGAAGCTCTTTGATGGGTATTTTGAAGGCACATTATTGATCTGTGTATTTAAATTGGAATCGGTTCTTAGTTCAGACAGGTTTTATGAAAAATTAAACGTTAGTAACTGGTGGAAACTGGGATTTGCCAGTTAAGTCGGATAAATTCAACACTTAGCCAGACTTTCTCCGATGTCATCAGCTGCTTATACCCCAGGGGAAGTCGTCAGATGCTTATACCCCAGCGGAAATCGCCAGCTGCTTATACCCCAGTTGCTCTCAAATCCTGCTCGACCCAAACTGTCCTTGAAGCGCAAAGATAGTAATCCCTATTCAGTATAACTGGGACTGGTTAGATAAGTTTTTCAATTTCAAATTGGTAGGCTAAAATAAACATGGTTGACGAGCCATTAGGGAATGCAGTAAACAAGAACTGGAATAGAAAAGCAATAAAAAGTCTAGCAATTTAATCAGTTTTTATTTGAAGGTCGTTCAAAATCATTGTTTTTTAGAAGACATTTGTTCCAGCTGCTTGAAATGATTGGAAAACGACCGATAAAGAAAGTTGAATTTGTCGACTAAATTGAAGGCATAAATGTTAAGTTTTTGGTGAAACGAATCAAAATTGGCCTCTGTTTTATATAGTTGCATTTTGAAGTTAATGCAGTAAATATACAGTGTGAAGTAAAATTGCGAGATTTATTTGCAACATTTTAACTCTTGTCTCTTGCTGGATCAACTCTTTCAAGGTCAACGCAATTTGGATGTTTGCATGGGTTTTTGGTTGGTAAAACAAGCCAAAATTACACATAATTTTAGTTTTAAATTGTTCAAACAAATGATAAGAAATAGAATTTGTCTTTGACAATCAACAAAAAGGAATAGAATAAGGTCAATTTGAGAATGTTTTAGGCGAAATCCAAGAACAAGTGTACTTAATTTCATCATAAAATGCATACATTGGACTGCTGTCTCCTGATGTTGGTCTTGATCATCAAAATAGATTATACCGATGATGGTGATCTGCCTGTGTGGCAATTTTGTGACACAATTTTCACATTTTTATGGTATTGTGCGTCAGGGAAGTTATTCTGGTGGGGAGAATAATTACCAAAACTCGTAATATGTTGAATTATAAAAGCTTTTAGTTTCTGGTATGTTTTGACACTGATTAGACTTTATTGAACTGTTCAGACAAACTTAAAAGTTTTAATGATTCAACTATGTAGATAAAGTTTTATGGATTCGATATTTCGTGTTTACATTTCCATACCAAATTTGAGCTACCCGAAGGTCGTGTTGGATCTGAGTTTATGTCCGTTCGATGCCTCAGTGAAAATAACAAAGCCTTTGACTGAGGGAAAATGACGTCAAATAAATGTGGAAAAATCCCCCATTCATTTAAAAAGGAACAATAGACGTAGTAAAGCACCCCGAAGTTTTCATTTTGACGATTAAGTCTACATTGTACTTGAGATCACGTTTTTAGTATTGTTAGGTTTTGTTTTTCATAGTAAACATATTAAATATTCTATAATTCCTCTCTCGAGAGAGTTAAAAGTTTTTATGTATCACCTTTCACCTTTTTATAAGAATTATTTACACACTTAAGTTTTTGCCCGTTAACACCCTAAAAGGTACAATACCTGGATGACGAAACTTTGTACAATTGTTTCTAATTACCAAGGACTAATTACAGTATCGAAGATATAAAAAATATAATTTGGGTTTCTGTACTGACACAAAGTGAGTTTTCGATATTGAAAATCACTCACCGGAAATGCAAAAAAAAGGATGCGTTTTCCAGATATTTGGGTATATAAGGCTTAGTACGTTAATGTTCGACCTGATATCTAATTTGTGACATTTAATCATTTAAAATAAATTTGTTTGTACGATACAACGTGCTAGAGAAATATGATATTTCCACTAAGGGAATTTTGAAAAAGCAGTGATTGGATTATAGCATGTTACAACATTATTTTTTAAAACGATTAAGTTACAATGGAAAAACGGTATCTTACATTTTAAAGGGACATTCCGCTTTTTTTTTCCTTGCTCAAATTTGTGAAAACTATACACCAAAATCTAGAGAAATGTGTCCTTTCTCGTATCTGAAAGTTTAAACTAAAAAAAATCCAGCTGTTGATTTTAAAAATATTTAAAAACATGTAAGATTTCTAAGTCCGATATGCTTTTTGGATGGAAGCTACTATGATACGGATATGATTAAAATAAACGCCTAATTGTAGAGTAAATATGTCTCCTACATATTCTAAAGATTTCAACTAAATATAACGGTCCATAAAAAAACCTAACACCAAAACTAGGTCAAACTGCTGAATTAACAATTAGTACCCTCTGTTTGATCAAGAAGATACATTGATATAAATGGCACATTTTAGAATTTTTTTCGGGAAAAATTTACAACGCTTTTGATTGTGAAAAGATTTTTACAAAAAAGCGGAATGTCCCTTTAAGCTTAGTACAAATGTCTTAATACAAGCAGTTGTAAATATCCTCGTCTTTCAAGCAAATCTGAATTTTGAGTACTATATAACAATATTTCTATTTAAATGTGTTTTTAAATTAAATTTCATCTACATTGTATTTTTACCGTGTAGTCATGTTTGTAAAACTCAGATTGTAAAATGTCATTTATATTTCATAAATACAATTACATTATGAAATATCTAACTTTAAATATATTGATTTACCATTGATTTTGACATTTCCATCAAATAAGTGATTTTCATTTTGATAGATTTTCATTTTCATCTTTTCTATTAAAATGTTGATTTTGGTAAAATTGTAATTTTGAAAACAGTGACATTTATCTTCACAGGTAGTTTGCATTTTGATTTATCCTTATTGTTTCTATCATATTTGACAAATGTGATGATATTTTTAAATGCCATGGTGACGTTATCCATCATGAATTTGACTACATCTTAACAAATGTGACATTTTCTAAGCTATATGGTTTTTTTCATGCATATGTGAACTTTTTCAACATCAAAATGTCGACTTCGTTTGAAATTTTACACTTCTTTAGCAGTATTGAATTAGCAACATTTTAGAATTATTACTTTGGCGGACAAGCTAGTCTGAAATTGGGTTTACCATTTGTTACCTTTCAATAACATATATATTTTCAATTAATTGCAACATTTTGCCAATTTCTCAGAAGAATCATAAAAAGCGAAAATGGTTTCAAAATGTGACATTGCTATCTAAATTTGACTTTGCAATCCAAATGTGGTATTTTCATCTAAATGTGGTATTTTCATTCAAATATGACATTTTCATTAAAGTTTGCATAAAGTGAGTCATGTCGTTGGTGTTTCGCAATTTGTAGTATGATTGATTAAACATGAATGTGTCACAAATGTGCATTTTGTAAAAAAATATCCAAAAAAACATAATTCGTAATCTATTTATTCTGTTACAACGTTCATGGTATTTTCTATTTGAGGAAGAAGAATTGCGTTGTCCTTTATTAACTTTTCCGCAAATGTGACATTTACTGAATATATTTCTAGGTTACAGACAAGATTGGCTTTTAATCTAATTTGGAGGAACCGAAATCAATTCATACGTCTACATTATTGAAGTCAAGGGGGCATAATATTTCGCAACTTGATAATCGAATCATATTCTGTTTTAGGAATATTCCATGAAAGATAGATTGCTTGACAAAAGCGACAGATGCGCTGCGTCCTTTTTTCACATAATCAATATCATTGTGATATCACTGTTTGATGACTCAATAGCAGTGGGCAACCATGATCTCAAATAAAGTAATTTGTCACTGTTTTTTGAGGTATTGTACAAAAGCTCCAAAGTGAGTGTATGACTTGCTCAAGACATTCTATTAGCGTATCCAAAAACCAAGAATGGGGCAACTATAATCAGTTAAATGATGCTGACCTGAATTTAGACAGTGTCTTAAAGTGTTGATTGTTCTCAGATGAACATTTCAAATATACTATACTATAGTTTGTCTGATACACTTACAAAGTCTACATCTATTCAACACAACAACAAGTAAGAAATAATGTTTAAATATTTATGACAGTCTTGGTTTATTGACTTGAAATTGATACAATACATCGTGATTGAAGAAAGTTAGCTGAAAGTTCAAATCGGTTCGGGCAACACAATAAATCGAGTCAAATATTAGTAACATTAACCATTTTGAATCCACTTGATTTCATCAAAGTCAATAACCATTAGCCTCAACTATCAAGTTGTCCCCAGATGACTGCTCATAATTTTGACGATGAAATTCGCTTTAAAAGATGACCAATAGTATTTTGACGAATGTCTCAATTGATGGTCGACCCACAGACACGATGCCAAAATTTGAAATTTGATTTCCATTGATGTCAGATTTTATCAATTGCATTCTTTGTATTTTGCTCAAAGGTTCAAAGAAACACGAAAACCCAAGGTTTCTATGGCATTGATTTGTGAGGGTCAATCAAGAAAATTTTAAACTTGCAGTAATAGTTCAAACGAGTCAAACATTGACTGTATATGAATCAGATAAAACATCATTATCTCATCTTAGGCTACAAATATTAAGTAATATGTCAAATTTTCAATGATATCTAGCCGACGTTCCGTCATTCTTGACTTATCGGTGAATCATTAATCTAAAGCAAATTCCAGGAACTCAATAAAATGGTTTACATCATTTTCATATTAGCTTTTATCTTTGGCGAGAGTTCTTGAAAATGGATTAGCTAATTCCTGTCCATTAAGCGTGAAGTTATTTAAAGTGACGTGAACGGGAAGATATTGATATTTTGATACCAATGAAACATGAATCGTTTATAATCGATCTGCAGTAATGTCTGAAAGTCTGTTTGTGTGGCTTTAGAAACGGATAAAGGAATCCAAACTTGCATCCAAAAATGCGAAACTATTGGTACACACATACATGCAACTACATGTATATGTAACGTGTTTCTGTCTGAAGTGGAAATATCAACTCGAGTCTTTCTTTTTCACAAGGAAAAAAGGGAGAAAAGAAATTACTCAAAATCTGCAGTAACTCCATCTCTTAAGCCTCTCATAATCAATAAGTAATATGTAATTGCATGGTGACTGATTTTAATAGATGATATTTCATAGACCAAAGATTTGATAGACTTTATCCACAGACAGCCGTATCTATTAGCTCAGATTTAAAACCTATCAATACGTAATAAGTTAGTAACGTTATAAATATTAAGTCAATAGCCAAAATTATCAGGGAAAGTCTTAATAGAAACCTTAATTGAATCTAGACTAACTTACAGACTGTTTGACGACAATGTACACAATTAAAAGAATGATTCATTTACAGGAATTCAATTCCAGACAAATCAGAAAGACATTTACTTTTTTCCCCTTTCATTTATCAACTCTTAATTTGCTTTTGATTACATCTTAATTAATCCCTCTTTTTTACGTTTTCCAAAGTGGTCGTTTGTAGCGTTATTAAATATAGAATCTCTCAGGAGCACTTTAATGTAGTGTCACAGAAAGTGTTTATTATACAAATCTTCGGAGCACATATGTGAAATATCGAAGAATGTGCTTTATTATATTTTTATTATGTTTTGGAGGTTTTAATGAGACCACCGTGTTTTTGTGTTTGTTTTGATATAGTGTTTTATTAGACCTTAGGCATACATACTATTATAATGATTAGCAGTATTGGTGCAGCTTAGCTCTGAAGTATCGTGCACAATTTCGTGGTAGGAACAACACAGTGCAGTTGGAGCCAAGAGTCATCTCACCTCAAGAATAAACATTTAATCAACCCACTACCCTGTTTAGATTTATCTACTATAGTCGTGAATGATGTTTATCGGTCAGACACCACCCTAGTCTTATCACCCTCTCTAATATAATTATATAGTTATACAATACAAATACATAATATCGTTTTTATCAACGTATTGATTCTTCTATTCATGTCTGAGCTCTGTTTTCAAATGAATGTTTCCATACCCAGTCTATTAAATTGTATGGTGTAATTTTGATTCCTTGTTTGTCAAGAGGTCAGGCTCTTCAAATGATTCTTCTACTTTGATTGTAGGTACATCTTGTCAAATATTACTGTTAACACCCTTTTGTTTCTTAGATTCTGCGCTTATCCGTACACATATTTTTTTGTCATCATTATACATGTTGACATCTTCACCAGGAACATTACTTAATAGATATATTGCCAGTATTTCGTATTTTTTGTGTTTGTGAATTTCATCCTGTCAGTACAACACATTGTTGACAAATCATTGAGTTTACAACACAATTCCGTGTATTTTAGTCGTTATTTATCCAATTTTTTTTACGATTGTTAGTCTTTTGTTCTCATTTCATTTTGATAATTATTATGAATGGAATTGATACGTTTCTATAGACAACTGTTTGTTTACGTGGAAACATAATTCATTCTCGTTACACTTATAATGGTGAGTTACGTAGACGTCATTGTTCTACAGAATGATACCTAAATTGTCATATTTACCATTACTACCCACAAAGGCACTTTGATATATCATATTACAAAACATTTCAACACAATATTAAGTTAATGCTTTCTCTTGAAGTTGGCATTATGAATGCAGTTAAATCATTCTGTACATGACTGCTTGTATTATGATGACATTAGAACAAAATAATAAATGGGCCTTTCGCATTTTGTCTAATAACACATTACAGTAATAAATAATGTTATTAATATATTTAAAAAAAACAAAAAAAACAGAATTATCATTTCGAATAGATTCGGCATTATGATCATGCACATGACTTTACAATCATTTGTCAAAAGCAAGGTTGACATGTAACTTATCTCTTGTTATTGGTTATACCAGCACAATCATTTTAGTTAACAAACCATGTAATTAGTGCCGATTTTATATTGTCTATCAAAATTTGAATTATTTTAAAAGAGAAATTGATTTTTGCCAAGCATTTGAGATGTATGTGAGTGAAACGTAGCGCCTGGATTTTATTGTACTAATGTTGATTTAAAATTTGGCTATTGGCAATTCGTCATAGGTTTCTGATGTTTTGCTGTATATGCAAGACAATTATTTTTCTTTGTATCATCCGGTAAAAAATGTCACTTACTTGACTGTTCATATCTTTATCGTTTACACCAACTTAAAGATAAATTTCGTCTATAAGTAACCCGTTTTTCGCTGTGAATTTACCTTACAATCGAAAATCTCTTTATCGCATTGACTAATGTTAAGAAATAATACTGATGGTGATGGATGACGAATATCTATCACAATTCAGTTTTAATTGATGTGAGATCACGTAATAGCAGTAGAAAGGGTATAAAAGTCTCCTAAAGCGTAGAATTCTTGACATTCAGTCACAAACACCGACACAATTGAATATATAAAGCAAAAATGATCAAACGCTAAATCAATTTTAACGATATTCTACTTTTGGGCGAAGGATTGGGCTGTGCCCCATTCTTCACTTTTACCTTCTTCAAAATCTGTCCACGATCTAAGTAATACTTGAGGTCAGTATGGATAAATATATATATATAAAACGTTGTAAATTATACAAATTTATAAAAGTTATATTAATTTTAGCACCTAAAAGAACCTACTTAAGAACAAATTTTACACATTCCTTTAACTTAGTATCACCTCTTTACCAAGTGGCAATTAAACTTTTGATAAAGGTATCTCTTTCCTCCCTCTAGTTTTATTTCAATTATCAATAATATCCTTTGAGAATGATCAATTTCACGATCTGTGAATAATACCTCCTGAAGGTCAGAAAATTCATTTAGAACAGAGTAATGACCAATATCATCATAGCGTTTCGCCTTTATTAAAGGTTGAAGCAGTTCTTGTTGTGGTGGCATTTAATGCATATTGAACTAAACCCACACTGTTTCCTCTTTTCACATTTTGTTTCAAAGGCTTTTCATTTCCGTCACAGTCTGTATTAACCTGCAGAAATGGAAAATATACTATTTACTGACGTTTAACGTATTTTTTCAGAATGTTTTGTCAAATCACATTATTATCAACATTCACTCGAATTAAGGATTACAAATTGAAATGGCCTATAAACTTTCTAATCTTTTATTCGATCTGATATATGAAATACTCTAGGGAACAGTTATTGCCGATTACCTCATTACTATGCGATAAACATCTCTATTAGCTTTTTATGGAAAGCTTTTTTTCACATGAAATGTGCGTGTCACCCTACAAAAAAATATAGAGTACCTAGGGAAGCTCTTCCTGCAACCGCCTTTCATGTCGCATTTGTCTTGTTAAAAGCTTTGATAATGACGCTAATGTATCTGGGGGTTGCATGCGAATTATTACCAATCTCTATAAACAGATGAGTGTGAATTGAATCATTAATTTGTAAAACTTCCACATCCATTTGTTGTTTTGATAAACGAGCTTACATGTTTGTTATTTAATTATCTACACACAAATCAAATGAAAAGTATTAAAACAATGAAACAGTATTTGGTCATTAATCATCATAGATTGGAAGATTTGATTTCACTGTATATTGGAAACTCATAAAATACCATCATTGGATACCTAGTTCGACAAGGTGTGATCGTTTCCGTTGAGGACGCATTACGTCTCGTTCCTCTAACGTCATAATACAAAGTTTCTTTCTAATGTGGATTATTTTCACAGAGATCTTCGACGAGACAAAATATGTCCTTAAGTTTCAACTCGGGATCAAAGCAATCTAAATGACACCATAATGCATCGTCCTTATCTGCAGTCATAGATATGCCAATGTTACATACATATTATATAGTTATTGAATGACAGGCCTACTTTTCTTATTGACTTTAAATGACGCAGTCATGTAAGAAGGAAAAAAAATCTAGGCTTCTTCCCACGTCGTAACAAAACTATATCGAATTGAATAGACTTCCTCTACCGTTTTAGCAATACCCAGAGATTTAATAAATGTAACAGTCGAATGGTAGACTTTATGTATAATATCCGTTCTATTGTTAGAAATAAAGTGATTTTAGAGACACAATTAAACAATGGATTCCATCAGTGGAAAAGATTGAGTTAGTAGACTTTGTTCAAAGAGAATCTTAAAGTGAGTGTTCTACTTAACGAAGTTTCAACCTATCTGAGCGAAATTAGTGCTATTTAGTGATATACACTAACACTGATATCCAGCACAGCATGCTGCAGCAAGAAGCAGCATTGTTCGCTAAATATGTCTGCTGCTCTTAAGTAGAAAAATCCATATACAAGAAAGGATCTCCAGGAAAAGGCCAAGCTAACATGTCTTCTTTTTCTTCTTTAACATAAAATATTAATGTAATCGTCTTTTAAAAAAATCAACCAATTTCACAGCTATAATTACTATGAGAATATTCACATATTCAGAAATGGTTAACACTTCGACTTTTTTTCAACATTTTAAACAGTCAAGATTCGAGTATGATGATTATCATATAGGTGTCAATAGGGCCTCGTATGGAAATCCGCCTGTAAGTAAACTGATATACTCTCTAGTTCAATGATTTTCGCTTTCAGTAGCTTTCGCCTTCAGAAAAGCTATTTAACATTCAATGGTGCGACGCTGAAAGCTACAGGGGGTTACTTGAACAGTGATAGAACGTTGATTTGTTGCTTTCATGTTTTTATTTGTGTATCGACTGTTTGACGATTTCGCATGATTTGATAGCACTTGTGTTTTTTTTCAATGATTTACCTTTTATACACACTGATTCTCCTCAATTTACTTTCCTTTTCAAACTAATAGATCAAACACTTAGACATTCACTCAGGCAGCATCCTATATTGAGAGAGCTATAATGATTTGCAATAGAATTTGGAAACTACGTGTAACGACAATTATGTCTTTTGTCTAGTGGGGAATACCACGTGTTAAAATCGGCAATACGGATATTTGAAATTAAGTGTTTTGTAGCCAATGATTCGATCTGTTAAAATGCCTGTGCCAGAATTAACATTAAGAATTGCCTGTGCTAGAATTAACATTAAGAATTAGTTTATTCTCTCTCTCTTTCTCACTTTCGTGTTATTATTTTGCTGTTATGTTGTCTTTCTCTTTATATTCTATATGTAATTACCATCAACGCCGTCTTGTAAAATTTTGAAATTGTTCAGGAAAGGGCTTCATCTAAGTTTATGTAACTCGTGCCTCATCCTTTTGTTTAATACTTGATAACGTATCAAATAATTTAGTTCCTACCCTGATTTCAATCCTCTACACTTATATTTTTTAGTTAAGCAAGCTTCTTTCTTTTATTTAGCTGCTTCCTCGCGTTGTTTTGTTTTAGTCAATACATTATAATTTTTTTCCAAGGTTGATAATGCATAATTGAAATTTAATTTCCATTAGTCAAAAGTTCTTCTAAACCTTTGTACAAAACATTCTAAAAGACCATTATCTTGCCTATGACTTCGTGATTTTTTTCTTATTAAAAGGATCATCTAACCTTAACGCCTATGCTTCGTTGATGTACAATAACGTCTATGCTTGATAGAGATAGATAGACCTCTCCCTGTCCCCTAACCCCGGAGCTCAATAAATTAATTCTAAAATTCATCAAATTCCTAGACTCGACCCATTGTAATATTGATGGTTTAGATAAACACTCCTAGGTTTTATTAAGGACAGGTTCTAATGTTTCCTCAAAGGCGAAAAGAGTCAAGTCTCATTAAACCATTGTTGTTCAATAGTGGTAATGGCTTGTGACTGCAGCGTTTGAAGTTTTCTCAGATCTCACTGTGGAATGTTTTATAGGAAAAAGACTCCCCATGGGACCATACAATACTTCTAGAACATTTAGAGAGAAAATAACAGTCTCTTCCGGGAATCCTTCTCTAAATGTTATCTTTCTGATGAGGTCTAAATATATCCTCCCTTTGTAGAAGTGATGCTCATTTTAAAAAAAAGATTAGGTTAGTTGAACTTCTGGATGATTTCAAGGTTTTTAGGTTCGATTAGATGAAATGTTGATTCAAAATCTGTCGAAAAATTTATATGGCGGCAATTGATATATATATATATATTACTCTTTACAGTCCTATTGTTTTACCAGCAATGTAACATTTGTAATCAGTTACAAGGTTTGTGGCATTTTCATGTATAGAAATAAATCTCATCAGTTCTCTTTTTTTTTCTTTTTCATTGCAAATTTCTACATTATATTTTATCATTTGTTCATTTCAGATGTCCCTAACCTGTAGAATAGAATTGGCTGTAACAATAGCAGTGGTTATTGTCAGTTGTGTTTGTGGAATGAAAATTGATTTTACCAGATTATCACATCATAAACGCTCATATTATATTCCACAGAAACGGGGCTCAGAATGTTCAGGTAAGCAGCAAAAAGGCCGGTTTATACTCCACTAAGCACCACTAAGAGAAAGAGCGAAGCGAAGATAAAGAAGCTAAGCGAAGCTTTGATTTGCTACGCATCGCTTAGCTTCGCTATGTCAAGACAAATTTGTCAACGCCAGTTTGTTTCGTCTGTCCAAAGCGAAGCTAAGAAGAAGGACCACATCATACTCCTTCGCCTAGCTTGAAAATGAACTTGCGAAGGTGACACTTCGCTTCATAGCTGAGCTTTGAAGCTTGCTACGCTCCAGCGAAGAAAAAACCTGCGCTTCGCTGCTTCCCTTAGTGGAGTATAAACCGGCTTCAAGAGATCTCTATTTTACTCCAAGAGCCTAAATTCATGCAGACTGACAATTGATGAAGCTGTATGATCAATAGTAGTCCAAGTCCAAGTTTCAGGCAAAAATGGTCAGATATACATGAAATGTATGAGTATATTAGATACGCTTAACAACTAATTATATGTGGAATCGTCACCGAAGCCAAAAATACTCGCAATGAAATCAATATTCTTTTTGTTTTATCTCGCGATTTTTGTCCGTGGAAAGACAAATTGTCACATATACCAAAAGATAATCAATGGACAGCTTGTGAATCGTCAAAAGATGTTAAGTACCAGTAGACTGGCCGTTTTTAATAGTCTTATTAAGCTAGAACAAGTAGCGAGATATTTGCTATCCGGTGTACCTGGCACACTCTGTCGGTAATTGCCAAACTTCTCGTCACGTTCAAGTGTCATTCTCACGAAGAACGAAGCTAATTCAGCACGTTTGTTTTGTCGATCATTTCCCGCTTTTATGTAAGGCAGATTTGATTCAAGACCTGCAATTTGTTCTGAATAATACATACACCCATAGACACGTATATCTCATGTTACTTAATGGAATTCCATTCGAAAATTTCCAAATGAACGAATTCAATAACAAGTGCGTTTATAAAGGCCAGACAAAACGTTGTACTTTACTTGCAAACCTTCAAGAGATAAAAACTATTTTAAAACCTCAGATTTGGGAAGTAGAGTCGTAAAATCTCTTCAAAACAGGTCTAAAAGTGGTTAATGTAACGTAATTTTATGTGCCTTAATGTGCTTGCACGTCCGAAGATAAAATTTGATATTTTTGACAGAGAAATCTATAATTAGACTAGAGGGTGGTGGACACGTGAAATAACCAGAAAGGAATTTTGTAGTCTCTTTTAACTAGTATGGGCGTTATATTTGATTTTTAAGTTGCTTTCCCAAAGATGAGGACATTCCACTGTTTCTAAATCAATTCGTAAATAATCCACTATAATTGCAATGCTATAAGTTATCTTAAATTGGATTCCGATATCATTTATCAATATCAAAAACTTAATATCCACCTTACGCAAAGGGATTTAATGTTTGGCCATGCAAATCTTAAGATCAAAATGTCAGTAGATACACTTTTTTTCTTCATCGGAAAATCCTATAGATCATCTTTCAAAACGATGAAGTAAATAAATGGCTATCATTAGGAGTTTGACAGTGAGGAGCTACTTTCAAATTACTTTTACCACATCTAGCTTTAAACGCCAACTGTTTTTATTTTGTCATTTGTCAGAAAGAATTATTTCAAGGTTTAATGCAGATACTGATTTCTGTTGCGTCAAAGGGTGATCGAACATATTTAAGCTATATAAAGTATGAAAAGTGATGTAGCAGCGCTTCCGGTCGAAATAAAGCGGGGGAATGAGATGATGAACTTTGGATATTTGTCACACCTTGAAGGAATGAAGATCTTTTAAATTCACCCGGCTAAAACTAGGACCTTCGAACGGTCATTAAAAACTTTCTGATACGAGCGGTAGCCCTAAAGTCCAAACGCCCACACAGGGAATTTCACGGCAGCTTTAAGGTTTTGAAAAAGCTTCTATAAACTATTTAAAAATGTACCCACTCAGTCTGGAGATCCACGAATCAAACTCATAATAAATACATAATAAATCTATTTGCATTTCAAGTTTTCTCAAAATTTGATTAAAACTGTATTCTCCACTGTAGACAATTTCCAAATAAAGCTAAGCTACATCTTTTACATAAAATTTAGATTCCGAGAATCACGTTACCAAGTGGAATTCTGATTCGAACAGTATCGTTCCTCAAATTGTTATCTAAACTGCATATTTTTTGATATTTCTGCAAAATTGGTAAAAATTGATATTAAATCGGTTTAAATAAAATCATGTTTAAAATTCTATTGGGGGCTCGTAGATCGAAAATATGATGAGTTAGAGATATTTCGTTTTTTTATTAGCCTACATACAATGTTTAACTTAGAGGTTTTTGCATTCTTTATTTTCAATTTCATCGAAATTGTTATAAACTCTCTTTTTTAAATTCACTTTTATTTTGAAATTAACTAAAAGAATTGCTTTTAGATTCATATTTATATAATGTAATTTAATTTATCTTTTATTTTAAAACGCATTTCAATTTAATTTTACCCCAGTATATTTAGGAGAGAAGTTCACACAAATGTTTGCATTTGCATTGTACACCAGTGAATACAGCCAATCATATATCCCGACGAACCGACTGTCGATTGGCTTTTTTTTTATAAACAATATTTCTTTATTGTGGATTTTAGTGGTACAATGTACAAAATATATATATGCGATACAGAAAAAAGCATAGTGCTTATTCGAATCTGCCGATTGGCTTTATTTGCTAATGTGAACGAACACAATACAACCTAATAGCATAATTGAAAAACTGCTATTGCGGTCAAAGTAAAATAATAGCTTGACATAGCTTGCTTTGTATCTTTGATTGTAGAGGTTTACAGGAACTAAATAATTAATGTTCGTCGGATCTTTACTTGTTTAGAAAGAGACTACCACTCTTGACATTGAAATCGTCTTCATTCAGAAAATTAACACAGACATGCTGAAGTTGCTTTGAATTTAGTTTCTGGCATGTATCCTGCCCACATTTATTCTGTCTGAATGTCGTGTAATGATCAACTTGCGTCAGCAATTTTTTTTCTCCATTAATTTACTTATTATCAAACTACGAACTGGTGGACTACATTCTGGGTTCATAGGGAACTCAAACTGTTGATTAACTTATTAAGCTAAAACTGAATAATTCAAGACCATTGTATTCTTAAAGGATTTGCCAAAATATTTGGGTACCAGTAAGACAGATTTTCAGTAAAGCAAGGGAGATAAAAAAGGAAAATCTAGTCTCTTCGAGATCACTAATTCAAATGGCTTCTGATTTCATAACAAGATCTGGTGTACGGATTCTCTCGAAGGTTTGTCAAGTTGACAAACTAAAAAGGACAAATCTCTTAATTCAAACTTTCTTGCAATTTTTGTTGTGGTCCGAATCCGTTGGATCTAATCTAAAGCATGATACATGTAGTTTTCCAGAGGGATCATGGCGACTTTGGACTTAAAGAAAGACACTATGATGGTTGATCTATATACGCTTATTGTCGGTTAATCATCCACAAGCGCGGATGTTTTTGTAAAGATACAAAATATCAAATGCTATAATTATAAACATGCGTTCATTGACCACACCTTTCTTTCTTGGCGCCAAATAATCAAGGACTAAACAATTCAAGTGTACTTCTTTAATCAAATCAATGAAAAAACTTTACTTAAGAAATTTTTGTAATTGGGATTAATTTCCTCTCATCAAATTATAGAATTCTTGGGTAAAATTGATTACGGTTACAATAGCCTCGATGGAGATGAGTTGCCGACCTTCCAATGATTCTATTAGATTATGGCTTGTTATTGCTGACTAATTGTACTGTATATTTGTGTGGATATGATAATCCAACAACAATATCAAAACGCGCCCCCTTGTCTTATTTCGATCGTAATCACAACAAAAAATCATAATATACGTGTAAGAAATTATTTTTTTTGTAAAGTTATACGTCAGCGAGGATGAGCTAGCTTTTATTACATTTACATTTTATTACTGTTCTTTTTCTTTTCTGTACACTAACTTTGCAAGTTCTGTTAACGTTGTAAATCCATTCTTTGTTATCATTAAAGTCATGATTAGTGAGTTTGTAACAGAATTTGCTTCCAGTGTTATGGTCTCATTTTCAAAATATTTTCACCTTTAAATTCAGTACTAGACTATGATATAAATAAATCAAAATGTGCTGTGTATATCGGCGTACACTGATTATATAGTTGATACTCAAAGAAACTCGAATGTCTGTGGTATAAATTATGCATTTGTAAATGAACATTGTATTTGAAGGTATTTCTTACAAGAATGCAACTTTTTATCCTGTCGTATTCATTCTTTATTTTCAGGTAACCCTTGTCCCGTAGATAAACCATTTTTATGTAAAACATCATCTACATGTATTGCTCTGAAATATGTTTGTGATAACACGTTTGATTGTGAAGATGGTTTTGACGAAGAAAAAGCTTTGTGCACTGCAGGTACGTCTTTTTGTATTTAGAAGAACTGAGTTCTGGGCCCTTTCAACAATACGAGAACAACTGGGTTGCACTCATGCGACATGGTCATCAAAAATGGCCAATTCTCTTCTAAGAGACCACCTCCTTTAAGAGACCGTTTTGGATTATTTCCTTGAGTGGTCTCTTAATACAGTTTCTACCGTAGTACCTAATGTCTTCTATTATGCTGAATAATGTGAAATTTCCGCATAGTCAATTAAAATTATTGATCAGTAGGAATTAAATATTTCGGTACGAAACATTAAAAACCTAAATACTTAAACATGCCATAAATATTTTATTTGAAAGTACTTTTTCATTACTGCTTTCACATACAAATTCAGAAAATCGTTTGCATGCAACTTTTTTTCAAAAAATGATATCACTAAGGAGCAGACATTAATGTATAAAATTTCTAAAAGGCATTAATTCGCAAGCATGTTTTAAACAGCTAATATCTTTCACAGTTTTGTTTATGCTGACATAACGTCTCTGTGATTCACTAATAGTTACTTTAGTTACTTTCTAAATGATTGTCTAGTCTCCTAATGTCGGTTGTCCTCACGACGATTCTATTTGGGATCCGACACCTCTCGCTGTGTGACAATGTTTTTTCATGTTGATTTACTTGAGACAGAATTTTACGATGTACGAAGACTGGTTTTGTATTTACGCACATTGTATGGAAATGACAATAGCTGAATTGTTCTTTATTTCCAGACTATTGTATCACCTTTCCGTAACTAAGATTCAACCACGGTTTCTTTTGTAACGTGTTCCTGAACTAAATTCTCTTACTGAATATAAAAATATAATGGTAAATATGTACGGAATGAAACTGCCAGATACTTTGTCCCACCAATTTGATTATTCATATCTTTTCTTTTCAGTATCCAGACCACCGATTGAACAATTATTCAATTTTCTAACAGCAGAACAGGATTGGATTATACCCAAACTATTTGGTGGAGTTGAACCTGAGTTTGCTGCCCATGGATTAGCTGGTATGTATACTGATACTGGGTTGTAATGTGTTTCTGCTAGAGCTGGCACGATATATTAGTGAATTGATGTATCGCGATATGATATGCCATTGGGGTACTATACCTCTCATTAAAAAAGGGGAGACTTTTATAAGTTGGTGAACTTTTTTTCACTCACTTGACAGAAAATGTAAGAAACTATTAATAAGACAGCGGGCGTAAACCACATTACCGAAAATCACAGTTATAAAGTTATAAATTAATCTATATTGAAATTTTGAAGATAAAATGTTTATTTTTATCCCATTACACCATATCTCTTTACGTAACGTATCGTGACTCTTGTATAGCGGTACGATACCCAACACTAGTTTTTGAATATCAAAATCACTTTATTAGTTTTATATCAGAAAATGCTGATTTGGTCTGATGAGAGAGCTCGAGAGACAGTTAAGTGACCCTTGACACTCTCTTCAAGTAATTCTCTTATTTGGTCTCATTTAGTTAATAAGTGTTTAGACTGAAGTTAAAAATGTTTTAGTTATTAAAGTAAAAAACGTGTATTTATCGTGGTTCAGTAAGCACGACATGACATTCCTGTATATTGACAGATTCCTTCCTAATCGTTTATGCATCATCTCCGCCAGTAATAGTCAAGAATATTTTGCATAATTTATATGACACGGCCCTTAACTTTGATTAACAGACTATATAACAAAATATAACCCTTAGAGGTTTGAGCTTAGTTTCAATAATCTTTATCTATTCGCTTTTAATCGTGTTACATACAAGGTGAACTTCGCATTGTCTTTCAAAATGTTATTATCTTCAGACCTTCAGTGGCGGCGCTAGCTTCCTGAGACTGGAGCTGTAAACAGTAGACAAACTGACTTGAACATCACTGTCGAAGCTGAATTCAAAATGCAGCAATTCAGTGGGTGAGTCATAAACCGCGAAACTGAGAATTGTAAAGTACAGTTGAGTTTAACTGGTTCCCGAACGACTTAGCCTCGATCACAAAGTCGCACATTATTGACAACTCGTGATGTACAAGACTACTGTTTAGACGAGTAAGAAATGCAATAGACCGGAAAGACCAATACGCCCCCTATTGCCGAACGAGATAAAGCTGGTTTTTTGCGTTTCCACTTATAGTGCTTTTCAAAATTGAATTGATTTGGCTCATTTTTACACATATTTTGGGGTACAAACGTGTACAAATCATATTTTGGGATTTGTTGAAAATAAAGTGGGAATACAATTGGGGGTTCAGACCATTCCTTCCCCCTAACTGGCGCCGCCATCGCAAACCTTAAAAGAAAAGAAAAGACAGTAAAGGAAAGTGATGGCAAGTTATTGTCACTGTTCTTACAATTACTGGTAATATAAATTCGCCTAATATGACGTCCTTTGAAAGGGTAAATGGAATACGAAATTTATCGACCATTGTAATAGCTATTGTTGCATGGTTTAAAGCAAATCATTGGAGATTTTCATTTTCCAAAGTGAGGAGTGCTCTAAAAATCAGACTTAATGTTTAAATAGAATAATCCCATTTTACACATAGTAGGTTTAATGAAATAATATTCTTCGTATAATTGGAAAGTCAAATCCTGGTAAC
Source organism: Lottia gigantea (assembly GCF_000327385.1). NCBI lineage: Eukaryota > Metazoa > Mollusca > Gastropoda > Lottiidae > Lottia > Lottia gigantea. The sequence continues at coordinate 363,002 of NW_008710370.1, forward strand.
CCCTGAACCAATTAATAGTGTTGCAATTTATGACCCATTTCTCATACTTACGAAATATTATCACACCAAATATGGCTACTAAAATTAATAGAGCAAAGGTATCTTGCACCAGTTTTTCATGTCAACGTTACAAAGTTGCGATAATCTATAGATAAGCTTAGGATTATATAAGATCAAAATAAAATTAATCTTTTGGTCGTACCGTTGAGATGAAAGTCAAAGATGATGAATTTTTAGCATGAGATTTTTTTTATGAATATGGTGTATTGGGATCAGTTTTCTTATTAATTTTCTCAGTACCTCGACTCTCAAGAGAGAGAAATTAATATTTCCACACCAACTCTCCTACTAATCGTATTACTTGTCTCTCGCTAACACGGTTCCAGTCTGTAGGCCTTCTGTTGCAAGGTGGATACGATAGAATACCGTTGTTTTTAATGTCTAGAATTAGTGATGACAAAGAAGTTGTTCAAGGACTAATTAATATTATATAAGACAAAGTCCTCGATAATTTTTTCATAGTAACTAACTCCCACACCCAGAATTATTTTGCTTTATTCAAATCAATGACTATGTTTTTCTCGTCTTTGACTTCTATCCTGTTATACAAATGTTGAAATAAAAGATAAGAGTCCATTTTTCATATGAAACCAAACTTCTGATTCTACTTCAGGTGACCACTTGTGTGGCATTTATACACAATCGACCAGCATGCACAGAAAAACAAATTAACGTATACTTATAGCTCTCAATCAAATAGCTGATCAGAATTAGATAATCTGCTCATGGTTCGGTGTTTTTTCTACTTTCAGTTGCCAGCGATATTGATGATTTGAGCATGACCCTCGGACTTTCCCCACAAAATGTGAAGAATCTACATAAAGCATTCCAAGCGGCTATGGAAGGTGATGAGCGTCCCCTGTTGGCTATGAACATGCCTGAAAGGTCCTGGCATGAAGTACAGTACATGCTTCAACAGCTACTAGACAGCGGTTTTAAGCTCTGAAGCCATGTGTTTCGTGCCGATCATTAAAACGATGGTCACTAACCATTAATCCCAGTAGAAAACCTGCTTTCATCTAAATGTAAACTCCACTTCAAACTTCATCATTGTTTCTGGTTTTTTTTTTCAACGATTAGTTCTGAACAAATACGCCCACTTCAACGCTACTACGAGGTACAACTATACTAATGACGTTTTGTTTTATGTGTACTTAAGGGACACTTGGCCTCAGTGCCACGATTGTTATGACGTCATGTGATGGATGTTAAGTAGACAATATTTAAGCCCTTTCAGATGCTGCTGTTGTCATTGTTACTAATTAAAATCGTTTTAATAGCTCTATTATATTGTTCCATATTTTATTATAACTCTGTATTTTCTTTCCTCTCAAATATAAGCTATCTACTCAACCCTCAATGTAGTCGAAATATGGATTTTTTCAAAATTGCCCATCATATGATTTTAAAGTTCGTATAGCTCACGACCATTATCAAGTACTATGTTGATAGAGAAGCTATTCATTGGTGGTTCTCCATTGGAATGTTCAAGTGTTCTATTGATATGGTTTCCTTGGTGAACAGACAAGCATTTTTTTTTCTCCTGAGAATGCTTCCTTTAAATATTTTTACAACTACTATGTGAAAAATAAAATGTTTATTGACGTATTTTGAGAGAATTGACCAATTTTCACATCAGATGATCACATAATTAACCATGTCTGCGAATTGGGTGATAATTTATTTTAGATACATCATCAAAATGTTACAGCTAGGCTGCAGGATTTTTTATCTGGGTTTTTTTTAGAGATAGTTCGTTAGTCTTTTTTTTGTACTGAAAGAAATCTCTGTAAATTGCATTTAAAACTATTTTGTTGATGTTAAAAGAAAAATTCTATGAATGTCTCTCGAAATCATTAAGATTGGACATTGGATAGGAGATGTTTGGATCAAAGTTTTTAAACGAGGTCGAGATAATTCAGGGAAAATTCATTTCAAAAGCCAAAAGAGGAACAAAAAGTTAATAAACCGGAAATTTCTTGGGTTAAGGTCCAAACAGATTTAAAACAATTTATATTGGTATTTTCATCATATTCTGAGAGGATGGGCAAAATATTTTTAGCGAAATGATGAAAGCTGACAGCTTCGGATTAAAGAGAAAAGATCTTCAATAAAATATGGAAGCTTATACCTGAAAAAATTACACTATCAGATTCCATGAAATTATGATTTTGTCTTCTAGCAAGCTATTCCTGTCAGGTTAACAAATTTTCTAATCAAATTATTTGAAAATCAATTTTTATCAGAGGTCGATCTATTTTTCTCTTTTTATTGATATATTTTTTGTGCATGTAGATGATATAGTGTTTCATAAACAGAGTTCAAACTGAATAAAGTATATTTTCTTTGTAAATTGGTAAAATTTGAATTAGTAATACTATCCAGGGGACGGCCTTTCAAGGCATCCGAGTCAACGTTGATGTGATAATGGTTATTTTTTCGTTTCTGTTAAAAATGTTTTCAGCCTCGTAGGACTTTGTGACTGTATATTCATCATGGAAAATAATAAACAAAACTTAGTTTCTTAAGTGGAAGTCTTAATCCTTTTGATTCTTAAACATATCCAAGGGGCAGATGTATCTGATCGAATGCTTTTAAACCATTTGTTTTCTTGCAAGGCCACAGCGACATGGATGCAAAATGAGGAAAATGCTTCACTAATGTAACGACGACCAAAAGTTATAAGGAGAGTCTTTTTTTCAATCATGTATTTTAAATCCATGTGCCTCATGGATTGAGCTACTGCCTTTCTACTGCTGACCAAGCTTAAATCGATATTGGCTACAGTATAAAGCAATCGTTAATATTCGAAAGCTATATTCTTAAAATAAATTATGCAACAGAATATGTTTTTTTATGCTCAAATGTTGGATAGTACTGATTTAAAAACAATGGTTGCCCATTGCGATTTCCGCCATTTTAAAAATGTCTGCTACTCAGTGGCGGAGTCCGACTTCTGAAACTGCATTTTCAAGAGCCCCCGACCCCCATATATTCATTAATTTACAGTTACAGCAACAACTGATTTGTTTTGTTTGGTAGTAATCTCAGTACACATCCAACGAATTGCATCCTTCGTAGTACATCGTCATCTTTAACAAACTATCTTAGCAAATATTTCATGTAATCTCTAACGTAGAGTTTCCGAGAATTGTCCTAAATAAGGTTGTCGCTGAGTCATATGGGCCATATCTCTTGCTCGTGACTCCATCGATTTCAATCGAATGTATGAGTATACATCTGACGATAGCTTGTCACAAACACCAATGAGAGAACAACAGATAAGGCTACTCTGGCCTTTTGGATTATATAATGTGCAGATGAAATCTTGGCGTATCTGTAAAATGATCACTGCTTTCATTCCTGTCTTATTCGATTCTGTCTGGCGCCTCTTATGAATAATCTTCATATTTCATTTATATGAAGTTCCCAGGAGTATTTTGTTTTGTCGGCTTATTGCCAGTCCTTTATACCACTCTAAGTGAGATGACGTTTCTTTGTTTGTTTTAACATTTGATTCCCGAAGTTACATTTATGCACGTAATAATTCAAAATCATATTTTATGGATGCATAAGCCTATATATAAGTAATAAGAAATTCACAGGTTTAATCAAAAAAAATTTTTTGTTCTACCGATCTGATTGGTCAGATTTAAATGCCACCAATCTCATTTCAACGCCCCCAAAATGAAGTGTAGTGGGCTTAGTTTGATACGGGTTAATGAGACCATGCCAAAACCCTATTAAATAACGAACGCATTTTTATGGTATACTACTCCTTAGTTTTATTACACACTACGTTTCAACAATCTTCATTGTCATCTTCAGGTGAAGTGAGGAAATATGGTACAAGAAGGTATATATATACACAAAAAATATAACGATAGCAACAATTAATTAGGGATTATTAGTAGTGGCAGTTAACAATAGGATGACAATAAGCAATGATAGAGCGACAATAAAATTAAGGAGTAGTATACCATAAAAATGTGTTGCGTTATTTAATGAGATCTCTACTCATAAATGTCGCTAAAGGATTATGTCATAACCCGTATTCGTGATACGATGACCGTAATGGTCCACAGACGTGTTTTGTTGTATAAAATTAAGTAGACATATGAATTCCAGCATTAGATGACTTATATAGATATAATCGATAAACGTAAACCCGAATGGTTATAAAAAGAATAGGTAAACAAAGCATATAGAATAGAACCGATCGGTTTCCAAATCGCGGGATTTATAGAACTCCCATAAAAATAAGAACAGGTTCTTGTTCAATTGCTTCTCTGTCACACCTCAGTACGTGTGACGGAGACCTTACTCGTCTTGTATGGGTTAAGACTACATGTCTATAATAAATAAGTGATATTTATGGAATAGAAGAATATTGGTTTGATTTACGATTTATTGTTGTAATTTTCCAGACATTCCTTAATCATAAACTGATCTTCAGGTTCATTTGATAAACATGGCTTAATTTGAGGGTACTAATGGGAAAGAAAAATGGCGGAATATTTCGTCTTTGATATTCATTAGGGACGTTTAATGTCGAATCATTTTTTAATTACGTATTATTTAACACAATGGTATTCGCGGGTGATTTAATGACCTATTCACTTTTTATCTGACTCGTCTCCAGGGTTTTATATATTTGAACATTAAGAATCCATTCCTCCGTGATTTAGAATAATATAGGGCTGTATGCGAGAACTCATGTCTGAAATGATTCTAAGAAACGTATTTTTTCTATGAATTTTTTTAAAAACAAAATGGTCTTTCAAACGGCTGATGCTACAGCAGTCATTGCATTCTTTCTTAAAAACTATAATGTTATGTTAACACGAATCCCATTTTATTCAGATGGGTTCTAATTGAATGGTCAATGCCCTTGTTGCACTTGTTGCAATCTGCATGGCGTTGCAGAAAAAGTATGACGTAATCACGTGGCTGCCGTTTCCAGCGACGGGATAATGTGACGCGATTAATTGGTGCATTCCGGTGATAAACTAGTCTAATATACCTCGGAATGCACCTATTAATCGCGTCACATTATCCTGTCGCTGTAAAGGACAGCCACGTGATTGGTAAAAACAGGTCATGTAAAGGTTAACAGAATGAAAGGTCAAGAAGGACAGCTTTTAGTGGTTACGTACGAAGCTAATAAAACATTCAAAACGAAACTAATAAACTACGAACGAAAGTAAGGTCAAGTTTGAATAAGACTGGCATTTTAAGAATGGGCCTATCCCACGAATACATGGAATGCAATCGCAAGACCTAAACCTAGATTCTGATTGCATTCAAGTTTATTCAGTTTGTTTGACAAGGCTATTGTTCACACACAGTACGCTCGACTGCGATTGAGCTTTGTCATCATTGTAAGTAGACGCCATGCTGGGAAAGTAAAGAGACTAACACAAACATACATGTATTATTTAAGTTTTACAGTATAAAACTCAGTATCAGTATTTTAAATTTAAAGCCCCACTTACTAATTCACTATAACGAATACGTTATGAAAAGATTTTCGAGTATATGAATAGATATTATCAAAAACTCTTAAGACATAAATAAATACCAACCAACCTTTGAAGAGCATGTAAAGATATCAAGCAATTTTTATACATGGTTAGCTATCAATAAATATATCAGTACATGGATGTATATCATCTCTCTATGTGGACGTATATTGTTGGCACCCCTGTCCGTCCGTCCGCCGATCCGTCTTTCCGTCAACATTTGCTTGTAAACGCTCTAAAAACTAGATTTTTTGATGGAATCAAATGAAATTTGGTATGTGTATACATATTCATAAAACGAAGATCAAGTTCGACCGTTAGAAGCAGAGTTATTGCCCTTGCCCCAAAATCTTGAATATGCTATTACTCTCTTAGCTTTCAACCGATTTTGATGAAACTTGAAATTAATGTTTCGTTTTTACCATCCGCATGCCGTGGTGGGCGTATATGGCAGTGGTCCACCATTTTTTGGAGTACATTGTTAAATATCAATCAAATATTGCAAAACTTGAACCAAAACCACCAAAATGTGGATTAAATAAAGAGATATTAACCAGTTTTTCGAGTTCATGAATAAATATCAACCAGATTTTGGAAAATGAAATTGAAACTTTACTGCACCATGTGGGCTAATGATGACGGGCAACGCCATGCAGGGTGCAGTGAGGGAAATTATCAACAAGCCTTTGCCACACAGTGTCAGATATCAATTACATCTTCCAGTAACGAGTCAGAAATCAATGCCATCTTGACATACAGTACAAGTCACACCTTGCCCTATAGTGTATCATATATCAATGACAAATTGCCATATTACGTATCATTTATCAATGACAGATTGCCATATTACGTATCATATATCAATAACTCCTTGCCATACGGCGTCAGATATGAATCACACCTTTCCATACAGTGTCAGATAATATCAATCTTATCTTGCGATTAAGTGTCAGATATCAATCCTCGAGTAACTAACCATGCATAAAATCATGTTACTCGGGTAATTTTTAAAGTAAGAGTGTGACAACCAAAGTAGTGTAGGATATTTATCACAATTCTCACCGCCAGCTATCAACGACAAATCATAATTCATAATAAAAATACATTGAACTATTTTATAGCGCTTTTTGTGATAAAATGTGATATGTTCATTAAATTTGTTTATATATTTTGTAATGAAATATTGAAATCGTTATAGACATGGTTGTTCCACGTCTTTCTCGTCAACTCCAACGCATTTTTTTTATTACGCTTGGGATTGAACATCACACAAATGATACAATCCTTTGGTTATAGAGCAAAACACATTAGATATGTGTCAAGATTTATAGGTTCAGTTATATTTATGGTGTGAACCAAGGACAAGTTATAGCGCCCACTCTACATAGACATCAACACTATTCTATTCAAAGAAAAATAGTTCCATAACAAGTGAGAGACAGACATCCGGACACAGTTCAATAATTAAAACATCTCTTAGAAAAGATTAGCGAAATGTGGCAATCTTTTAGAGCGTCTTTAGGTGGCATTTCATTTTTGAAAATGAAGAAGATGACCAATTGTATATTTTATGACCTTTTGTCATTTTTTTTTGTCTATAGTGTAACCATTATGCCATATTTTCATCTCTCGAATCTTTGTAGGAGATCATCGAGCATTTGATCTTTCGATAAAACTCAGATCTCATGGGGTATAGTATAGGTCATCTCTCAATCTAATGCCATATTCCAAAATAAGTCAGTCCTTGCGATTATTTCAATACAGGTCACTTCTCAATTACGCTTATTACATACATGTACTTGTCAGTACTTAATAACGATTATCTATTACTAGCCAGTTAGTGCTCTATTATGATTATTTCACACTAGTAAATCATAAATTACAATTATTACATATTAATCAATCATCAATTACGAGGGTTACATACTAGGCAGTTATCAAGTAACGATTATTACATACTAGTCAGTCCTCGATTACGATTATTACATACTAGACAGTCATCGATTACGATTATTACATACTAGTCAGTCATCAATTACAATTATTACATACTAGTCAGTCCTCGATTACGATTATTACATACTAGACAGTCATCGATTACGATTATTACTTACTAGTCTTGAATAGCTTTATTAATGCTTCAGCATTTCTGCTTTAGAAACATATAGACATATACATAGATACATATAATATATATACACATTATATACAAAACGAATACGAATACGTTTTAAATAATACAATTATAAATTAACATTAAATAATTTTTGCAGGTAACACAACTTACAGTATAGAAAATGATTCTCTCTGTTTTCACGTTACTAGTCAGTCATCAATTAAGGATTATTACATACAAGTCAGTCATTAATTAACGATTTTTACATACGAGTCAGTCATTAATTAGCGATTGTTACGTGCTAGTCAGTTGTTCTCAATTATGAATATCAAATACAATGCCATTCTCAACATGTCTGTACAGGTAGATTTGAAACGTAGAAGTCAGATATTATTAATGTTTTAAAGCGACGTTATGTTATTGATTCAATAAATTTACTCCATTTTGTTGAATTTTGTAAACAAATTATCTTATAATTTTAGATTCAGCATACAGTTCTCGTTGGATTCAGATTACCTACCTATAGTTCCACGCGTTCTAAAGTTCCATAAATATGTGGAAGTCGCCTGCAAGCCATAGCAAGTGAATCCTTGCTGAAGATGTGACTCCAGTCTGCTGATCAGGTTTGTTAACTTTTTATTCCATTATACTCACGAATAAAGGGCAATAACCTAGTTGTTAGTAACAAAGTTGACGACCACTTTTATATGTCAGGTCACTACAATATGAGCATCCATTTGATAATCCACATCAAAATTGAGATTTTCGTGGTCTGGTAGTACGTTATTGCAATGCCATTTAGGTGTTCCAAAGAAAACAAATTACTAAATTAGGACTGTAGTATTGTACTCCATGCTCTTGGGTGATTCAAGCCTTTGATGTACATACACAAAACTGTTGGTGATGATATGTACATATACAAAACTGTTTGTGATGATATGTACATATACAAAACTGTTGGTGATGATATGTACATATACAAAACTGTTGGTGATGATATGTACATATACAAAACTGTTTGTGATGATATGTACATAATATACAAAATTGATGCTGATGATATGTACATGTACATTTACAAAGCTGTTGGTGATGAAATGTACATGTACATGTACAAAATTGTTGATGATGATATGTACATGAACAATTACAAAACTGTTTTGTATATATATATATATATATATATATATATATAGAGTTAAATATCACACGATTATTGTTGGGTCTCCAAATAATTGGGTCTATGACCCAACACTTAGTAAAAGCCCAAATATTCAGTCTTCGACCCAATATTTCGAGTCTCAATCATGTCAGTGACCCAACATGTCAGTAGTTATAAAAGTATATATATATATATATATATATATATATATATATAAAAAGGGAATCAACAGTGTAAAACAGGTTTAATCAAATTGTCATGAACAATACAATACCAAAATACATTTTACAAATCACAAAAAAATTCATTTTTAAGATTTCATTCAAACCCACATTAATAATTATACGATCAAATGCTAAATACATCTCTTTTCATTGTATTAAGTACTACAAGTCTTTGGTGAGAAACGTATTTGTAATTATTGCAACAAGTCATATAATACACTTTTATCTGGATCAGATAGATTATGTTCATCTCTTAACAACCTAGAGGTCTATATTTTAGTTTGTAAAATACACTTAGAAATGATATATCTTTAAGTGGGATCGTCATTATGTTATGTTAGTTTAGTTGCCACCATATTACAAAGAAATATGAATTGGGTTCAATTCGATCAAAATGATAAAGTTTTCTAACTTTTCTCTCTTGGAATTATTCTTTTTTAATTTTACTAGACAAACAATGAAAATTATTGGCTTGAAGTCGCCTCAGAATTGTCTTGAATTCGTCGATGTTTACTCAGAAAATAATCAAATTTTAGACACTTTGGCCCTCACATCAAAAAAATTATCCCTTCGTGATATATATACACGACTTGTGTATGTTTGTTTCATTAAATGAAAACAAGGCAGGCACTATCGGACTATGAACCATAGTATACATTATATATAATGATAACAGTTTTTTTTACAAAATATATAGTGCAATAGGGCACCATGGCGATTTGTCGAATTGCATACTTATACAAATTAATAATCGTTGAACACTTTGAAATACTTAATGGCACTAAAGTTTTCAAAAAATACAAAATTACCCCAAAAACAATTGAGCAAATTATTGCCATTACTAAAATATATATTTATAAAAAATAAACAATTTCATTCTATTAAAACATCATATTATAACTGTCATTCTATAATATATCTTTATAAAAAAATAAACAATTTCATTTCATTAAAACATCATATTACAACTGTATTATACCGCCATTTTGCAATTAGTTGCACAAACATTTAGTTATAAAAACATCTGCTCATTATTAACACTATAGATAAAATCCTTAATTCACTTAAAAAATTGTGTTCAATTGATAAAAAAAACTTATACGTCTAAAAAAATAAACAATTTCATTTCATTAAAACATCATATTACAACTGTATTATACCGCCATTTTGCAATTAGTTGCACAAACATTTAGTTATAAAAATATCTGCTCATTATTAACACTATAGATAAAATCCTTAATTCACTTAAAAAATTGTGTTCAATTGATAAAAAAAACTTATACTACATAATGATTATGTATAATACCTTATCTTTGAATCATGTGTCGTGGAAATCACCATATTCTATATTATTTCACTTGTATATAATTACTTTTTACAATTTGCAATATTCTACTTATAATATAAATTTATTGTTAATATGAGAACACGATGATGAACATAATTTGTATTATTATTATTATTATTTTTTTCCATTGCTTCCCACATGTTGAATGTTAGACAGGACCATGTCCTTGTGTATTGGACCTAATTCTGACCCAAATAAATAAAGAGTTTATTATTATTGTCATCATGTATTAAAGTTCATGATTAAAATTATTATGAATAATGTAAATCAAAATTTCTAAAGTTTTAATAACGAGAACGAACCACCCACCACTCTGTAAGTATATGTGATCATATTTTATCAAACATCCACACTGCCAAAATATTGATTTAAAAAAAAATCCTAATTGTAATTACAATCAGGCGGCCTATTGATTTACATTCTAATACTAATATGACTACATCACACCACATCTGTTTCTATACATAATTATTTTGATGGCATTATCTGCCTTTCTTGCTATCAGTTACACTGTTGCATACTCAAATATACTTTCACTTAAGGCCCGCAATTCATTGTCATATAATTTTTTCTGAATGATGCTTTTTTTCGCATCTTTACCGTTACTTTGTTTCCAATCGTTCAAGCACTGGTAAATCGCTTCTGTTATATTCTTTGGGTAAGCTTCTGAATGACGCATAATAACACCGTTTACAACGCCGAGATCACGGATGAAACGTTGCCAGTTGTGTCCTGGTAACTCATTGGCCAATTTCTGTAACTCAATGTCGCTCACAACTGAAAAAGATTTACAAAAACAGATCACTGCCATAATTATATCGTATATAATAGTGTATATCACTTATTTTAATTCGTTCGTTTTCTTTTGCTCATAAATAACAGTGATTTTAAGGGAATTTGTTCAGTATCACCCAAAAATTCTTGTTGCATTGTTTGAGTTGTTACCAAGGTTGCTCTGGCTGCACAAATTGTCCGATTGAAGCTTAAGTTTCAAAATAGTATTGATAGTTCTACAAATACTTTGCTTTGATGAAACAATAAATATGGGTATATATATCTTAACAATGACAGGTTTTGCCAGCCAAATTGTTGATTAAAATTTCTCGGCGTAGATTGATTGACTTGATTTACAGAAACTTTTTATTTCCATTATGGCAGTCATGCTTGAACCATCTCTTCTTCTTTGATATTAGCATTTACCGAAATGATTGCAAAGACAGTGTTAAAAAGAAAGTACAAACCATCTGGTGGATCTCTGATTGGAATATAAACTGAAGGGCTGCCGTCAACAGTTCTATTCATCACAGTAATAGTTGAACTTGAAGATAGAGACATATTTGAAAACTGCCTAAGGAAAGATGGTTGCTTTGGAAGCACTGACAGATTAGGTTTGATAGATAATAGTGACTGAACATGGAGCAAGGGTTCTGGTGTACTGGAAAACTCAAAGGGCTCTATTTCAAACGATTGTGCTAATCGGATGTTGCAACACGCTGATGGTAATGTGTAGACATGGTCTTCTTGGTTGTTTTCTGTAACAGTTCCTGGGTCGAGAGCACCTGAAATTTGAATTGTACATCATTATCTTAATCACAATCACCACTTTAGCCACTGTAAAATGATATTAATACGTATCACTTGAGCCACAGTAGAAAAAGAGATGAATACATGATGGATACAAAATATCAGTATCCATTGTAAAATAAGATGGAAACACGATATCACTTAGCCATTGTAAATTGAGATGGATACAAGATATCACTTTAATCATTGTAAAATGAGATAGATACATCATCTCGCTTTAGCCTCTGAAACATGAGGTGGATAAAGATATCACTTTAGACATTGTAAATTGAGATGGATACATATCACTTTAGACATTGTAAATTGAGATGGATACAAGATATCACTTTAATCATTGTAAAGTGAGATGGATTCATGATATCACTGTAGCCATTGTAAAGTGAGATGGAAACAAGATATCACTTTAATCATTGTAAAATGAGATGGATACATGAAATCATTTTGCCTCTGAAAAATGAGATGGATACATATCACTTTAGACATTGTAAAGTGAGATGGATACAAAATATCACTTTAGACAAACTAAAAAGAAATAGGACACATGTGCCTTAGTCCGATTAAATAAGATGGATACAAGATATCACTTAAGCCACTACCAAATGAAATGGATACCATGTCACGTGCGACATAGTAAAAAAAGGGAAGGATACATAATATCAAGATATATATGGAATATATATATATGAAGGTTTTTTTACTTACAATAAAATATCATCCCATTTTGTATCATTCCTAATTTAATTGTGGCATATCCATTATGGTGAGCTTCGTAGATTTTCATATACTTTCCTTCAGCAGAAATCTTTTCAATGGCAAAAAATATGTCTTTATCTTTAGTTCCTGTGAATTTCAATGTTGCAAAGTCGTCAAGTTGAGAACACGTGTTTTTTGTGTACAGATCAATGTCCAATTTGGCACTTAATCCTACAACATGCCTGTAATAGTTCTTAAGATCTCTTATCTTGGTTTCTTCTAGATTTTCCACTATAAAATGTTTGATTGGGTGGGTGCGTTTACGAATGCTTATTTGGATTCGGTCTTCAACGATTTCTGCATCAACAGTAGAATTGTCTTTGATATCTTCCTGTTCGATTCGATGGAAGTCCACTAATTCTTTTCCATTAAATTTAAGTTTCAAAATACTTGGGGGCGTTTTAATCTCGTCAGCTATCTTACACTTAAGCGATTGTACCTTGTCCATTTTCATTATGGGGAATTTAAGCAACGCATCACCAAGAGAAACGATCACTGTTATAGCTCTTTTGACACTTGCATACACCATGCAACCTGGTTTGAATTCAGAAAATGTTGATAGGTCGTCACTCATTGGTAGTTTCTTGCCTTGTATGTTTAGTTTTACAGCGCAAGGTAAACAGTGCAGAAGTTTAGAAATATGTTCACAGAGATGTGTTGTTGAAGATTGTTTAGGGACAATTACAGTTTCTACCGATGAGTTGCGAGTGTCGCCTACTCTATATGTAACGCGTATAGGGATGCAATCTGGTGGTTGGAAATGAAGAACGTAATCATAGTATGTTATCGACAGGCTGTCGCTCGAATCGCTACTGGAATCTAAATCTGACTCAAGTAAACAAATGTATTCTTCGTCCCTATATATTCGTTTGCCCGATGTTAACCAGATATGTGAATTCAAAACAGATTCTGAGATGGGGTTGTGAATTCTATTTAAACTTCTAATTGTATCGCGTATTTTCTGCTTTAATTCGAGAATCGAATCAATAGTAAGGCATTCCACTGAAAACAGTTGTTCGTATTTAGGAGCGGTTCTATAAAGGCACTTTACAGTTTCTGTTCGTATCTTGTACATGTTAATATTATCACCAGTTATAACCCCTTGGTCAAACAACGAAGATGTATCTTGCATCCTTTGACCCTTCCAGAAAGGCCAACTTGGCGGGGAAAGATTTAACTTGTCCAAAAGAAACCTTACTCCTGAGTCTTTAGGAAGGTTAATGCATCTGTAGTTGCATGGATTCTCAGGATCTAATTTTAAGAAAACAGTTAAGTTATGTATATAACTAAAATCCAGAATCGCTGCGTATGTTATTGTTCTAATAGTGTATTCAGGAACCGTAAAAAAAAGTAGTTGGTTTTGTAAAACACCTTGCATGGAAGCTAATCGTTGTTCGAGAACACCATAAGGTGCTTCAATGAAAACGTCCTTACACTTCACACTTTTCTCGATCTTCCCTCTCATATCAAAAACGCCCACTTTTCGAATAGTAAAATCTGCCTTTCCTATAAATGTAAATGCCATACAAATTGATTATATAATATTATGATGGTTTAATATTGTCTTCCTAGGTAACAAATAATATGTAATGTGTAACAAAATATGTGTTTTCTCATGATAGGCCAATGAAGACGAGCAACGAGTATATATCTATGATAGTCTACAATAGGAATTCCCATAAACTCCAATGGTTGTAAAATTAACAAAAGATGATTTTCGCATATATTCAAAAAACCATAACTTAAATGACAACCTTGTTCATAGCAAAGCCCGTGGGGTGAGTAATTATTATATCAACTTTCATATCAGAACAGAAGAAAAATTACCCAGCAGTTTGTTAATGAAGTATTTGTTCCAACATAGATCTGTACATTTGGGAGAATCAAAGCCTCCCTTCCTTGAAATCTTAAATTCATCACAGTCACTATCTACAAGACTTAAGCAGCATAATACAGCTTATTAACAGCATAATACAGGTTATCTAACTTGCTATCTCATTCGTGATCAACGAATGTATGAACCTATCATGAAATGTAAAAGATGTGACTTACCACCTGAATTCGAGGAGGTAGATGACATATCAATAACATGTGGAAGGCGTCCGTGGTATGCTACAAAGGAATAAGACAAAGCTTCCATTGAATCAAATTCTGCACCAGCGAACAAACCAAATACTTTTAATTACGTAAACCATGAAAAGTGCAATATTCTTTTGTATAAAAAATATTTATTGACATGACATGATTTGGAAACATGCTTTGGCCTATAGTACACTCTCCTTAATATCAAATGTTTGATATATTATACAAAAACAAATTAAAACCGAACTGACAAATTGAAGTACACATGGCAGCTGGATGTGGACACATGGGTCGTGCATCACGAGAAGTCGATGGCATCATTGCCGATCTCTCCTATATCCTGCGGCACACCAGTGGACTTGGTCCGAGTTAATGTTTACAATAAAGAGCCGTGAATAAAATCTCGCGTGTGCCCGTGCTTCATAAGCTCAATATAAACAAAAATAATTTTCACTCGATTTTGATGAGATTATGCGATAATTTTAAATTTGACGATTCTAAGTGAATTGTTTTTTATTTCGGGGTTATTGCCCTTGATTAGGAAAATAGCGTGTGAGCACAATAGAAAATGCAAATTTCAATCGATTTTATTGAAATTTGGTGAAATAATTTATATCGATGAAATCTTGGTCAAGATTGTTGAATTTTCATTGAACATATTTTTTTATTACCCTTGAATCGAATTGAAATTTGTTATCATTGGAATTGATAAGGTTTTGAGTTAGAAGTTAATTACTCTTGCAATGAACATTTAGTATTGGAAATAAACGTGACGGATTGGTCCTTATGATTCATGCTGCTTTATATGGAATATATAACAAGCTTCTGTAGGGGCATTATGTATACCTTGCCTGGCAAGGTATCTCGTTTAACATTTCATCATTTTCCTTTTATAACTTACTTGTCCCAAAGAAGCCAACACGTTCGTTATTTCCAGAACCATTGAATAATTCATTATCATTTAATTCAGGTGTACTAGTTGTATTAAAACTGTTTGGTATATCAGAATCGTCCTCGCTGGTTATCTTGAAATATTGAAATTTCGGAATATTTCTTGCCATTTCTTAAATCCTGAAATTAAATCTATATAATCTTTATATCTATAGAATATTTTATAGTGCAGGTATATATGTAAAGTTTATCTTCATTGACTCGTCAATAATTCCGATTTACTGTTTGCGTCATATTCACTACAAGTACAAATTCCAGCCTGATTGCAAAGACTTGCGAATACTTGAAGCTGTTTATTGCCTTTGCGTCTTTACCAGAGAGGGGTATCATAGATAGCTGGTATTTTTACCATTGTCAATGGACAGTTAATATTTGCTAGTGCCTCTTTGTAATAGATGTTTGATATTCTATCATTGGTGAACATATAACTAGTGCCTCTTAACCCTGGGGGGCTAATATTTTACCACTGTTTATCACTAATAAGAGGGTTATTGTATAGCTACTGCCACTTAATCATAGAGGGCTAATTGTCTTCTGACTACTCTTTACCACGGAGGGCTAATATTTTACCACTGCCAATCAGTCATAAAGGGTTAATGAAATTCTATTTTGTCACTGCCTGATCAGACATGTTTATTTTTTTCCATCGCCTTTTTATTATACGCCCACATCTCTCTATGTGGACGTATATTGTCGGCACCCCTGTCCGTCCGTCCGTCAACATTTGCTTGTAAACGAGTTTTTGATGGAATCAAATGAAATTCGGTATGTGTATACATATTCATAAAATGAAGATCAAGTTCGAATTAGAACTATTTTCGACCGTTGGAAGCAGATTTATTGCCCTTGCCCCAAAATCTTGAATATGCTACTACTCTCTTAGTTTTCAACCGACTTTGATGAAACTTAAAATGGATGTTATTGGACCTAAATCGAAAGGTTTAAGAAAGATTAGTATACTTCTGATTAAATTTAAGGCTTTTTCAAGATTTAGGCCTCTTACGTCAGTTTTGAGGAGTTATCGCCCTTAAACCTCTGTACAGTAAGTGCTTCTATCAACATCATTTGCTAGTAAACACTCTAAAAACTAGATTTTTTGATGGAATCAAATGAAATTAGGTATGTGTATACATATTCATAAAACGAAGATCAAGTTCGAATGTGAACTATTTTCGACCGTAAGAAGCAGAGGTATTGCCCTTGCCCCAAAATCTTGAATATGCTACTACTCTCTTAGTTTTCAACCGACTTTGATGAAACTTGGACCTAAATCGAAAGGTTTAAGAAAGATTAGTATACTTCTGATTAAATTTAAGGCTTTTTCAAGATTTAGGCCTCTGACGTCAGTTTTGAGGAGTTATCGCCCTTTAACCTCTATACAGTAAGTGCTTCTATCAACATCATTTGTTTGTAAACACTCTAAAAACTAGATTTTTTGATGGAATCAAATGAAATTCGGTATGTGTAGACATATTCATAAAACGAAGATCAAGTTCGAATGTGAGCTGTTTTCGACCGTAAGAAGCAGAGGTATTGCCCTTGCCCCAAAATCTTTAATATTTACCATCCGCATGCCGCGTTAGGCGTATATGGCTGTGGTCCACTATCTTTACCGATAAGGTTAAGATTCTAACAACGCCTTTTAATCATAAGTTGCTAATATTTTAATCACTATTTTGTGTGAATATTTTATTGCTGTTCCTTATTCATCGTAGATAATATTCGACCACTGCCTCTATATCATGGAGGTCTAAAATACGAGCACTGAATTATAGGGAAGGCCACAAATTGTCATGTGTGTATATGAGGTAGTGTAATGTGTAATACATCAGAAGTTGCCGTGTGTGTTTTATAACAACTATTCAATATTATTGTACTGCATTTGAAACCATGTCATTTTGTGTTGGTATAATATGTGGTGCATCAGTTAACTTCTCTCGTACTGACAGTTGGAAATCGCTTGAACTGTTGATCTAAATCTCGTGTATTTTTATATTAGAAAGAATGACACACTTTCGATGTATGCTTCACTGCATAGGCCTAAATGTATTGAAGGTTAAGGCTAAACAGTGTTATTACTTACCTCTAACACCAGTTTAATGGCCTTATCAAACATTCAAATAAACAAATATGAATAAGCTATTGTTTAATGGTCTGATATTCTTCAAAATACATCTAAATCTAACGTACGAAGCTACAATATTTCAATTTATTACCGGGTTATCTAATTCTGGATTGAATACTGGAAATTCTAAAGTACTATTTATAGAATTAGGCTGTGCGCATGCCTATTATTGAAAATCATTATTTCCGGTGGAGGTCAAAGGGACTTGTTGATCTCGAATATGAGAGTCCATACGGAAATAGCGATTTTTGACTGGGAGGCAAATGCAAAATATTTTTGCGAATTGGAGCTTATACCTAAACGGTAGATCAGTAGAAATGTTTACAATCTTTATGTTCTATTATGCTAAAATTGTTCTAAAATTGTAGCATTTGCAAGATTTAGTATTGGTAGCCGTCGAATAATTGTAAAATTTCATTCTTTCGATTTTCATAGTCATGATGTAAAATATATATTATGTATTGGTAAGGCTTTCTGTAAAATTAACGGTACAACGACTTAGTAAAAGTTGAAACATGGGTACAATTTTATATTTCATACAGAAGATGGGGCCAGTTATCACTGACTACAAATTCTGATCTCAGGGGTATTTTGTAACATTCATTTCATATGATAAATTTTTGCTTTTATTTTATGGATAAAATTAAATATCTCATAAAAATATAACTGAAGTATAAAAAAGTGTATATGCGTATTGATCATAAACAATTAAGATGTATATGAAAAAACTAATGCAATGAGTAAAGAATTATGCAAATTGAGATGATCAGGGTAAACACAAGAAAATTATATTGATAAAGGTGAGATCAGTTCTATGCTGCTTAATACATTCAGAATAAGGTTTATTTGTTTGTGCAATCGGATCAACCCGATTTCTGTGCTTGATTTATAGCCAAATTTCCAGTTCAAACGTGTGTTTAGCACGTTGTACTCAAAGTACATTATTTGATCTTTATTGCAGTTCATATGCATCGGAATTAGCACTTTTGTTTAATCGCTTTGAACTTCCATGCCAAATATTTTTATAGATATTAAGTTCAATTCTTGAGATTTCAGAGCATCTTGTAAAACTTTTATCGTTGCCTTTGAACCTTCTCTCTGCTTCCACTTTTGTAAACATTGAAATATTTGCTCGCTAACATTGCCTTTGTGGGATTCAATTTGTTTAGTAATTTCAGCATCTGGTAACAACTGTCTCATAAAAGACTGCCAAACAGTTCCCGGAAGCTCTGATACCAATTTGTCTAGTTCTTTATCACTGACAACTGAAAATATATGTATAAGTATACAATAACAAAATATTTTCACTGTTAAAATAGGTTCTCAATATATCAATTATAGAGCGATATAAAAATAGAAATATTATAACAGAACCTAAAATACATGTTGTTGTTATTCAACGTTTCACGCTGTGCGATCTTCAGACAACATTAGTACAAGTAATGATTCAGGTACACGAAAGTCACGTTCGTGTGCCCACAGCACATGCAATTACAATGCGGGTAATTGGGTATTGATGTCTATGGAAAACTCGAAAGCGTTATAACCTTAAGTCCCCGAGTGCTTTCCCTTCCTATTATTTCCTCTTGATTTCATTACCAATGTACAAATCTGAAACATACCTCCAGGAAGCTCTCCTAAAATTGGTTCTGTGATACTGTGGGACATTAATGAAATATGTTCCAATTTTGGTGTTATGGTGGTGTGTGGCTGAAAGGGACTTTTAACCATTGGAAACCACGCAGGAGATTCTATTGCACTACTTGAATAATTTCCTGTCACAAGCGCACCTGGCGTAGGCATTCTGAGTTTGACCAAGGCATTTGAAAGATTTCCATTGTCACAGGAATCGTCTGAGTTTGAGCTGAATGCTGCTACCTCTTCTGGATAAGCTAGACGTATTCCAGGTATTTCTTTCTGTTTTTCTAGGGAATCAAACTCAGACGAATTGTCAGACTCAACAGAACCGTCCATACCTGCAATACAATACATCAGAATTTCAGAAATTCATTTCAATCCCGTAGAGTCAGGCTAGGGGTGGATTGTATGGAATATTCATAATAAAAAAACGTAGTAAATAGCATTGAAAAATATTCTAAAATGTTTTATTTACTCTTATGTTTTCTACTTGATCAATCTAAAAAAAAGTATCAAAAGGGGGAATAAACATAATATTGTAATAATTGAAATTCTTATAACGGATATTATCAGTTGAAACCTTTTAAATAAATACGAGACTCTACAATTTGGCGTTCATTTCGCTTCAATCCGTACATTAGTATTAGTTTACCTACTAATAAACATATGGAGTTTAAAGGTTTACGTAAACGTTTTAAATATATATCTAGCGGTCTTAGAATCTTAAAAAGATTTTGAATTAAACTTTTTGTTACATTTCTCTTGATTTTGACTTTACTTTTCATCAATTTGTGAACCTTTAAGAGAATTTTCAGAATGATTACCTTTCAAGAGATTGCCGTTGATAATGGTACCATTGATGATGTGAATCTGTCCATCCTCCCTGTAATCAAAGATATTCATAAGCTTCCCCTTCTTATGAATATTTAGACTTTCTGTGGCATATAATTTACAGCCATCTTCTATACCTTGACTGTCTAATGACTTACTATCCACGAACTGCAATGATTTTCCGAAGGTGTGGTAGTTGATATAATATTTAGGCTTCAGCCTAATGGTGTCGGTGTAAAAACATTTTAAAAGCTTCGGCGTTATTTTTTGACTATCGTCTATGATCAGGTGAACTGGATCTTTTCCGTTTTTTCTAATACAAACAGAAATACGCTTTGGAAGGTGTATTGCATGTACCTCAGACCCATTTTTTAGATGTGCCTTTTCTATTTGGTGGTGGTCGTTTGGTTCCTTGTCTTCGAAGATCAGTTTGATGTGTTTTGTTTCGTATTGAGTTAATTCTGAGAGTTTCTGTTTTACACAGAGAACTGGATCAAGTTTCATGACAGACACTTGGTATGTTTTGTCCTCTAACTCAATGTTGATAGTAATAGCTTGACGTATGCTTGCTATAATCATACAGTTTCGCTTCAGCCCTTGAAAGTTGCTAATACGACTCATTTCCGTTACTCGTTTATTGTCAATTGCAATTTTGAGTGCATTCGGTGAACAGTGGAATATGGTTGATATCTTGTATCGAAGTTCCGCCGTTGACATTGATGTGGATATAACTATCTTTTGTAAACCATCGAATTCGGTATGTAAAACGTTGACAGGTAAACAGTTGGACGATTGTACATTGATGACCACATCTACTATTCCTAGAAGACCAGAGGAAATGTTATTGATGTCTGAGGGCGCTGGAGATCCAATATATTCTCTATCTCTGTCGTAAAGACGATTACCGGAAGTGAGCCAGATATGTTCTGGTGATGATAACGAACGAATTTCATCGCTCGAGGGTTCTTTTTTCATTGTATTAAATACTTTGAGCTTTACGTCACCGATGGTATCCGTAGTCAATGAATTAACATAGTAGATTGCGTCCACCGTTGGTGAAGATCTATACAAACACTTCAGAGTGATTGGTCTAATTTCGCGAAATATAAGTTCGTTACCCGAAACAACACCTTGCTCCTTTAGATTCTTGAAACTGTCTAGTTTTTGGTGAAAGCAATATGGACTGTACTTTTCATAGGTTTCTTTGTAGTTAAGTTTCCTGTCTAAGTCGACTGCAAGGGATTGTGGTGTCGCATTGTTTTTTACAGTGACGCATATACGGCCAATGACAAAACCAGATTCCCAGCGTAAGAACAATGTTAAATCGCTAGAATCTTCTCTTATGGCTACCACACACGGATTCCTCTCGCCGCTAATACCATATTGCATTGGAATCAGACAGCTTTCAGGAAAATCATAGAATTGGGCAATCCTGTGAATCGCTAATTGTTCTTGAACATCTAGGTTTATAATCTCGCCATTAGAAAAAGTATTATTTCTCATATCATAGATATTAACTTGGCAGCCACCTAAAAACGTCAAAGACAAATTTAGATACGGGCAACAATAACTTCAGAATTATTCTATTCTATAGTTTTTCGATGCACAGAAAACGGACTGCATGCCCAAGTGATTTAGTTTTTTTATTTTCATGTGTCATATTTTCTCAAAATAAATAAAGATAGTATTCATACTGTGTTCGGAGCTGAGTCGTTTTTTGGAACTGGTGGAAGATTTATGACTGATTGACTGTAAAAAACCTATTTTTCCGGACAATGCCACTGAGCTCTTCTGTACACTATCTGAAAAGAAAATCAACTATCAGAAGCAAACCACCATACACAGCATACTCCACATATCGAGATAGTTCAATGCGACTCTTGGACCTGATGTTCATTAACGATTTCCTGTCCGGGGTGAATGACATTAATGTCACTTCAAAATCAACTCGCTAAGATATCTTCAACGAATCACGTTTCTTTATGATAAACATCATTAACCGTGCTGAATCCCCAACTCCACCAAGTGCATGGTAGAATGCCCAGGATGCCTCCCCATTTCCGCATGGCAGTATTTTCTCCCCATGGTCTTCCATTTCCTCCCCAGATGAGAAGAACTGGTCTACATTTACCGACAAGAATCAGTAATTTAAGTTGAGTGAAATTTATCAATTTTATGATAGTGTTTGGGTAAATATATTTAACCTTGTTGATTCTCACTTAAGTTCATCTGTTCCTCAAAACTTGTGAAAAATGTGGACATTCCTGGTGATGTATTTAAATGATCAATGGAACTGGTACTAATGATACTGGTATCACAATCAGTAGAATTTATGTCCAAATCCATCGCTTCCAAGTTAGGAACGTTTCGTTTGGATTGACTTAGGTTATCCATAAGTTATATATCGGTTGATTACAACACAACTGAATAAGAAAAGATGAAAACATAAATTTTTAGCTACAATCCTGTTTTTGAGAATTTGATTTACTCTTTCCCTACAAATCAACACCAAATTTACAGCTGGGTCGTTTGGAGAAAGGTGTAATGGTGATTGTCACAAGGTTAAGAGAATAAGAGACTACCGAAATGAGAACCTACAATCATATTTTTCCAACATTGATAACAAAGGCTAAATGCTAAATAGGTCATTTTCCGTTGCTTGAAAGCTACTTTGAGTCACGATGTAGAAATCATATTTCAAGATAATGTTCGCTTTTCTTAACTTAACATCCGTGTCATCCATCCTAGGATATTCATTACAAGTTACGTCTGCCATGGCTATATAGTATGGTGTATAAACCTAATTAATATGGCAACTATACTAGTGCTATTTAGACCATAAACTACCCGTGTCCTATATTCTGAACCATGGCGATTAATATTTTACATATACTAATATATTATATAACTTGGTTATATTATGTCTTGAAAATGTTTTTTCTAGTCTTTTTTTTCTTTTTCATACTTGGAAATATCAAATGACGGACATTATTTTATATATTAGTTTGTTAAAAGATTTGAATGACCTACTTAAAAGTCCGGGAGTGACGACCTCGTTTTAAATAACTATGGATTATTTATTTATTTACTTATTAATTTATTATAAGTGATAATTCTCTACCCCGTTATGTTCTAGAAAAGCACAAAGTATAATATCAAACAAGAATAATTCATACCTTATTTGAATAGGCGTTCTTATCAGAGTATCGGCCAACATGAATTTCTTTAAAATTAACATCTATTAATAGCAATTTCTAAGAATTACTGCTTACGTAATAACTATATTATTATCGTAATTGTCACATGTAAATCTGGGGTTAAACGCAAGCGATTTCCATATTGATTTCGAATCAAATTCGTCAAATTGTGATGAAAAACATTGAAAGCACTGATTTCAGAATATTGTTGCAAATACTACTAAGGGAATAGTTAACTGCTTTGGTATTGTAGCTTACCAAGTCTATGCATACAGCGACTGTGACTGTAAACATTGTGCAATCTGCCAGCTAGTTTGATATTATTTGTGTCCAATGTTCCAGTGTTCAATGCTCAAATGGTCAGTTGTTGCGAATTTGATTTCCAATTGGAAATTGGTTCAGGGTTGTATCCGTTTATAATCACTCATCCATGCTTGGTGCTGGAAGAATTACCTCCCTTTAACTTTATAGTTATCTACATAATATGCTGGAAACATGTTGTTAAACTGATTTTTTTCAAAATTCTCACAGATATACTTCAAGATGCCGTTGTCCAATCCTGAAAATATGAAAGTCTGAATAGTATGTCAAAAATGCAATATAAAGGCAACTTTACTATTTCAACCTGTGTTCAATCGCAATCGCAACGGTTTTTTTATGGATCTCATCTAAAGGTACCAGTTTCAGTTCCTGTTCAGTCAGTTTGTCCCGCTGTCCCCGGTACACGTTTTCCTTAAAAGAATCCCTAATGGCATAATCCATTGGATTACAGTTTTTGGATTGAGGCATGAATTGATTGTGAATAAATTCTGGTATAACCTCGTCCAGATATGCTTGGGATAGCTTGGTAGTATCCGATGGGGTTCCGTCTTTTTGGCAGATCGGGGTAGAAAAACCGGTTGCGATTGGTGGTCGAAGAAGATGGAGGGCACACTGAACACATTGAAATTGTAAGTTGGCCTGATATTGCATTTTTTGACATGCTCTTTTGTTCGGGCAGTACTTGTTTAATTTATATTCGATGACTTTCATATCTTCAAGGTTGGACAACGGCACCTTGAAGTCTGTTTGGATGAGATCAGTGTACCAACAGCCGAGATACTACTCGTCGAACTTAGTGACGTTTCGAACACTCGATATATATAAGGGCGCTTATTCTCGAAACGATCTAAGCACTAGGGTGTCCCAGAGTCTTAGAGTCTTAACCTCCTACACTGTTTCTAGGATATCTTGACGCTAAGATAGTTCGGAGAATACGTAGGCTGGTTTACATCATACCTCTTGATCTTCACATTAATTAATAACCCGCTTTGGAGCTGCCATACTACGTATTATTCTTACATATAATTAATAGTCTCTTCCTCGACTTAATAAGTCGAATTTTGATTTTGAAATATTTCAACTTGGCTTTCATATCACATGGTAAGCTTTAATCGTGATTTGAAAGCTAAGTTGAAATATTATCGCCATGTTAAAATAGTTTCGTATGAGTAACCTGTATTTTGTTACGATTATACAATGTACATCTTCCTGGTTTCACGTTTCGTCCATCGTTCGTTAATCTTTTATATAAATATCAGATAAGCAAGAATGATTTTAAGTAACTTAACTGCACTTGATGTCTGAAAAGCTTAGGATGAACCCCTAATGCAATTCTGAAACCGTACATAATACCGTCATCCTGCCCGTCTGCCCTTACGTATGATGACATCTTAATCAAGTTCGAAATTTACATTATTTCGTTCAATATTGTTTTCATTTTCAGTAACGTATTAACTCGTCATAATGATATAAGATTTATAAATGCTTTTCCGAAGATCTGATTGAGAAAATTTGTATTTTAGTTGATAATACTGCAAATAAGTTTTTTTTTAACTTGCCTGACAAGTTATCTTTGATTGTTAGTCAGATATTAGGTATTGGTCCAATAATTAATTTATTTTTATCCTAAGAGCTTCTTTTATGTTTATCTGTGTAACGTTTCGTGAATTTTACGCCCACCCTGTAACCCACCCTTAGAATTAGGCAAAAGAATAAAGAGAGTAATTGAAGCTGAACCATGTGTTTAAAATTATCTTTCCTAAATTTTGTGTGGCGCACCTCTTCTTGCATAACGTTGCTTAGTCATTGTTGTTTTGATTATTTGGGCCACGAAATCAATACCCAATAATAAAATTGAATGAAACAAAGCTCACCAGAGACATCTATAAAACTAAGTCGAATGAACGAGATTTCTCAAGTCGGTTCGAACCGACTTATTAATGATGCATGTTTAACGAACAATTAGGATAACTCTCTTTATGCTACGGGTTGTGTTGTTGGTTGCACATTGTAAAGGAGTTGGCTATTGTCGCTTTCCCAGCAAAAAATATTGACACTTATTTAAATGTTCATAAATCATTTGGAATAGGGCCTATTGGATTTGATTGGTTCTATTCTAGCTTTCATTTTAATGCTGTATTTTAATTCTAGTTTCCACTTTAGCAATGTAGTTCAATTTATTCCAGCTCTCATTAAAATGCTGTTCTTTTTTAAATCTACCTCTCATGCTGTAGTTAATAATAATAATGTAGCTCAGTTCTAGCTCTCATTATGATAATGCGCAGTTCAATTCTAGCTCCTACTTTAATATTGTAGTTCAGTTCTAATTCTCATTATAATGCTGTGGTTCAGTTCTAGCTCTCATTATGATAATGTAGTTCAGTTCTAGCTCTCATTATAATAATGCAGTTCAATTCTAGCTCTCACTATAATAATGCAGTTCAGTTCTAGCTCTCATTACAATGCTGTGGTTCAGTTCTAGCTCTCATTATAATAATGTAGTTCAGTTCTAGCTCTCATTATAATTATGATACAAATATGATTATGTAACTGGATTTAATAGCTACCATTGTGATGCTGAACATAAATGAGATCAAAATACTGGCAGCTGCCATTGTAAAATTGTGATATCGATAGTTAAAATTGTGATCTGTCGACGGTTTCATTCAATACATATTTGACTATATTGATTTAAGTTGATCAAACCATCTGGGCATTTGAACTTCTGTGGTATACATTGAGCAAATATGTACTGCATAGCACGTTATCAAGTTGTGATATGTCGCTTCACGCCATTGTGATTTTCGTATAAGTCTCGTCGCTCAGTATCTATAATACATATTTTTAGACATACATGTAGGGAGGTCGGCCCCTTATCACACACAAACCTTTAACTGTTGCAAGGACTATGTGGTATTGTGGTAGCGATCTTTGAGTAAGTTTTTAAAGATTACTTTAGATTTTTTCATAATATACTAAACCATCCTCTTGGCCGAGAAGGGGGCTATACATTATATAACTGTAGATAGCCGAGGAAAGAATAAAAGCTTAACCACGAAATGTAACGCCTGCCCTCTTGAGGGGCTCGACGGTTAGGAAATATCAATGGCAAATACATTGTTTTAAATGATATCATGAAACACTATGAAATTAAAATGTGGACGAAAAACTTTTTTTGAAAAAGAAATCCACGGGGGAAGAGTTGTGTATGAACGCAGGACATTTTGAAACCAAAGATTGTTGGTCATATTATGATTGCAGACAGATACCCTATGAACTGATAATTTCAGAGTTTTGTAAATGGATACGGCCAGGTTTTGAACTACAAAAATGTATTTGCTACGATTGTTTTGTAAACATTGATAAAGATAATCACACATCTTTGTCAGCTTCAATGAATTATTTCTATCATAGATACTATTATGATTATGAATTACTTCCTGGGCCATATACTCTAGATTCCGTCAATTCAAATATTGAATACAATCATTTCGAGTGCTTGTTTGCTTATTAATGTAGAATTTTATTTGGGAAAATATGGCAAGAGAATGACGAATTTTCAATTAGCAAATGCTGATATTCTAACATTTAACTTCCTTAAATCTTATATCGGATCATTGTTCGTAAACGGACACACGGTTTCGACTTCAAAAAACTTTTAGGAATGGATTCACGAGGTTCGCTTAATCATCGGCTTTAGTTGATCGCCGAGCATTTGGAGTGGTGATATGAAGTTTGCAGGTCTGTGTAAAGAGATTTTCATGAAAGTTATCGCTTAAAGAGGCATTCTGTCTTTTAAGTAGGTCGAAAATTTTTTGGACTCAAATTTGTTATGCCTTTTGGATGCTGTTACAAAACTATTGTACGGAGTTACGCTAAATAAACGCCTAATTGTAGAGAAATATGGTTCATACTTATTCTAAAGGTTTCAACTAAATTATGTCAAAATGCTTAATTAACAATCAGAACTCTGCGTTTTTGATTAACCCTTTTAAATCACATTTAGTTCATCGAGTAGATACATATATATAAATAGCATACTTTAGAAATATTTTCTGGTATAAGTTTACGACGTTTTTGATAATGTTTGCATACTGCTCCTTTAAGGATGGCCCTATTTTTGAATTCTTTTGTTTTGGTCAGAATAATTACGATATAATATCATGTAACATCCTTGTTCTTTAAAGTTTTACCGTAGTTTACACTTGATAGGTTTTTGATAATAAGTAATTTCAATACGATCCCTTTTAGGAGTCATAATAGAAAACCTTCAGAAATTCAGCGACGTCAACCGGATTTTTCTATTTTTGAAACAATACTTCACAAAAAAATCCCCTGTGATACAACGTGACGTCAAAGCCCTTAATATTTTGCTGTTTTATTTACAAAGAGAATTTTTAACTTTCGGACCACATGTAAGATGTTTTATTACGTCAACAGAAGCACAGCTGAAATTGATATTAATGATAATGATGGCAATAATGATTTTATAACATATGTAATCATCATCATAATTGTTATTATGATCATCATCCTTCAATATTATTTTTTTTACTATTTCAGAAAATGACGTGACCTTATCTAAACTTATGGTAATTCAAGTGATGTATTTCTCGCAACTGGCACTATCTGATTATATTGGTAATAATAATAATTAAAGAAAAATGGCAGTGGAACGTGGGGATTTTTCTCGTTTGTCTTATCTGAATGAGGAGATACTGCTGTCAAGTTTAAAATCTCGATACAAAAAAGACAAGATATATGTAAGTATATTTTTTCTCTTTAAATGACTTTTAGCAATTGTGAAAACGATATATAGACAAAGCTTTATGGAACGACGATCAATGGTTTAAGTTCTATGCATCGTTTCGACGTGTTTCCTCCGCCGTTATGAGGCACAGAATCATAAAAAAGTGATAGTTGATTTAAATATACGTTTGGTACCTATAACTTTTATTTATCATTCTGTGCCTCAGAACGCAGAAACGTTGCATTTTAACCAGTGATTGTTGTTCCTTTACAAATTGGCCAATTATTATAATGTGTATAATGAACTGGTGTACAAATATAAATTCTGAATTGAATTACAAGCATACATTCATTAAACGTATCTGAACTGAATTACAAGCATAAATTCATTAAACTTATCTGAACTGAGACACAAGTAAGTAAATTTATTTCATTTATCTGAACTGAATTGCAAGCATAAATTCATTAAACTTATCTGAACTGAGACACAAGTAAGAAAAATTATTTTATTTATCTGAACGGAATTGCAAGCATAAATTCATTTAACTTATCTGAACTGAGACACAAGTAATTAAATTTATTTTATTTATCTGAACTGAATTGCAAGCATAAATTCATTAAACTTATCTGAACTGAGACACAAGTAAGTAAATTTATTTCATTTATCTGAACTGAATTGCAAGCATAAATTCATTAAACTTATCTGAACTGAGACACAATTAAGTAAATTTATTTTATTTATCTGAACTGAATTGCAAGCATAAATTCATTTAACTTATCTGAACTGAGACACAAGTAATTAAATTTATTTTATTTATCTGAACTGAATTACAAGCATAAATTCATTAAACTTATCTGAACTGAGACACAAGTAATTAAATTTATTTTATTTATCTGAACTGAATTACAAGCATAAATTCATTAAACTTATCTGAACTGAGACACAAGTAATTAAATTTATTTTATTTATCTGAACCGAATTACAAGCATAAATTCATTAAACTTATCTGAACTGAGACACAAGTAATTAAATTTATTTTATTTATCTGAACTGAATTGCAAGCATAAATTCATTAAACTTATCTGAACTGAGACACACAGCATTAAATTTATTTGATATATCTGAACTGAATTACGAATATGAAATTCATTACATTTATCTGAATTGATATACAAATATGAAATTCATTACATTTATCTGAATTGATATACAAATATGAAATTCATTACATTTATCTGAATTGATATACAAATATGAAATTCATTACGTTTATCTAATCTGAGAGGTCTATATAGAGATTTTATACTTATATTATTTATCTGATCTGATAGAGGCTACAATTATGGAATTCGTTACATTTATCTGCACTGTAGAATAAATAGTTGTATTTTTGAATTATGAAATGAAAGTTGCTGTATGTATCTGCGAGATAGAATTCAGTATTTTGAAAGAGGGATCTTCAACGTGCAAATCCTATATATAGCAAATGTCAAATTACGTAAATGCAATTAAAAAAAGCAAAGAATACATTTGGCAATAAAGAATGCAGAGATAAATGGGATAATTATAGATTGATAATTGTATTTCGCTTGGATGATCGTTTGAGACATTAAAAATAGCTCAGTTATAGTAGGATGAGTTTAAATTAAATCCTTTATAATCTCATCCTAGTATTACGTTCATGAAGTATATGATAACAACCTTAATATAGTGCAATATGACCTCTTATATTGATATACGCCCACGGTATATTGCGGGACGTTTTTGCGTTTAGGTTTGTAGAACTGTCAAAATTGACGATTTCGATACATGTGGGTGGTGATAGGTCTCTGACCCTAACGCCTGTGCCTGCGCTTTCATTACTTTACTTAACCCCAATGTTACAACTTAACCTGTTCAATGTTGATGATCATTAAACCCCGCTCTGAACGTTATAAGACTAAAAAAAAATATTTTATCGCTTCTACAGTGTATTTTATATCATAGGCGTCACTACCTGTACCATGCTTATTCAAATGTTATAAAATGGTATATTTAAAATCTATCCACTCCTACAAAGTTGATCATAACCGGTACATATGATGCAGTACAACAACAATACAACTGTGCACTAGCTTGAAAACTTGAAATTATAGACGCCTCTTTGATCGGTCACATTCGACGATTGAAAAATGAATGCGTTATGCTTTCGTAAATATTTATATTATAGTTAAAATAAACTTTGAACACTGAACAACATTGATTCAGCAGTTGAACAAGGTATTGGGTAATATGTGTAGCATCAGATCCAATGAAGGGAGTGAGCGGGCTCAATATGAAAATCTGAACGCTAGTTTCTAGGTATTTTCGTAAAGCGTGCCATTTATTATAGAACATAAACTTGATTGAAATTATGATTGTGCCGATTTTGAACTATTGAAATAAAACGGGTATGTTTGCAAATGGAAGAAAGTACGAGCCAAGTTTGCACAGCTATTGCACTTTAACGTAATGAAAATCTTCTCAGTGCCCCATTTCATGCGTTTAGATCAATATTATATGAAAGGAATACAGTCGGCAAAAGTTTTTCTTTGTCAGTCTAATTACAGCTATTGATAGCTTTTTCTAGAGTTCAAATCGCATCGCCCATTTAAAAACTACAAAATAACGTTAAAATAGGTAATAACTGCACACGATGGGATCAATAGCGCACATTTGAATTAACTCAATATTTTTTTTTAAATTTGAAGATAAACAGACGTTAGATTTGTTGGATTAAAAAGTGTCATAGAGAACCGAAATTGGACTCAGTTGATAAAACAAATATTTAGATGACAAGTTCCCGTGACGATAACCGTTATGATAGATTTCATTTTTTCAAAATAGTATTGAATTATACTATTAAATCTATTTATCTATTGATCAATAGGCGACACACCCTAATATATAAAGTCTACGCGCATTCTTTAACTTCCTTGTGATATGTTTTGTGTTGATAGCTGTACTTAAATAAATATAGATTTTCATATTTCATAGAATGTTATTGAAACTATACAGACCATAACATTTTGAAAAGACTGTTAAAACTAAATTATAATAAATTAAATTTAACTGCACATGCTGAGTCATGTTACCTATAGTATACATGAGGTAATAGCTGAATGGAATAAAAAATTCAAGATACAGATAAGCAGCATTTCCAGTGGCGGAGCCAAAGGGGGGGCGGAGGGGTTTTCGGGCAAAAATCTCATAACTAGGTTAGAAATACGGGCAACCCCAGGTATCCTCCCCCCCCCCCCCCCCCCCGGAA
>NW_008710370.1:395004-416409 GCF_000327385.1 Lottia gigantea
TGGGGGCACCCCCGGGTTTTTTTCCCCCCCCCCCCCCCCCCCCCNCCGGACGTAGACCTGGCTCCGCCATTGAGCATTTCAAGATCATTAAGCCTCTCACGAGTTGCTCTGAACTAAAAGTAAATTCCTACCAAGTAGTAAACGAGGCATTAAGTCCAAAACTATACAACGTCAGATGTTCATCCGCGCTTCACTTGTCAAAGATACATTGATAAAATCGAAGCAGCTGACATGTAAGAAGCATCCCCTGATCCTCTTATGTGTTTTGACGTCATCTGCGAGGCGTTTAGAATTAACCATACACCGTATTTCCCAATTATAGATTTTATCAACAACAAAAAAATAATAATTCTCCGGTACCCAAATTTTCAGACAGAAGATATACTAGTGAAAAAGATTTCTAGTTTTTTGATTTTTGTACAGTTCTGGTACTTCTGCAAACTATTTAGATGTATTTAGGGCCCAAATCGACCTCCACGAATGACGAAACAAGACCTTTAATGATCTGATACACAGCCCATAATAGCTGATAATTTACACGGTATTTGTAGCCAATCAGTTATAGCGTTCACAGCTCACCGTCCAAATTTGAGCCTTCAAGTCCATGTGTGTCCAGAATTATCCGTATTTGAATGTTAAAATGACGACTCGTCATGTTTTTTTTTCGTACACTTCGAGTACTTCTGAAGACTATTAACATCAAGACTGAAATCAACCCCAAAGGTGCCTAATCTGTCCCTTTAAATTTATGGGGCTCGAAATAGCAATACACAAGAATAGAATGGTTTTGAGTTTCATTTATTTAAGTCATATTTCATAGTTGTCTTTCATAATAATTTAAAACGCAATATCCCATGGTGTTTTGACTGCCGGGTATCACATCACAAAATTCCTAATAAAGTCAACAACTAGTATATAATGTATCATCGTTTATATAAAATAAAATAAAATAAAATATAAAATATTTTGAAAATACGCTATGGTATCTACTTGATCAAACTGAATTGGTTTAAAAGATTAATTGAATTTAAAAAGATTACATGAACCTTTTAAATAGTTTTGACGTTTAATAGCAAGACTTTTTAATTTAAAACTTTCAGATAAGTTATTAGACATATTTTCATATATATGAGCAATATTGTCAAAAGACTTTAATGCCCCTTTAAGAAAATGAATAGGGATTTTCTCAACTTTTTATGTGAATTGGTCTATAGAAATCGTTTCTATCAATGTCACTGATACACATACAAAATTTATAAAATATATTACAATCTCTTTAAATATATGGACTGTATGAAGAGTGAATTGAATGCATATTATGTGCTAACAATGTGAATATGTTTAAGATTAATTTCACTCGTTCAAATTTTGAATTGATCTTAGATTCAAATAAACTGCATGGGTGTCGCCTAGGGTGAATTGGGCTTCTACTTTTCACACAAACGATACACTATTGTTTTACCTAGGGCACTCTTAAAGTGACAGGTGGGCCTGATTTGAGTCTTCAGAGGTACTAGGAATGTACGAAAATCACATAATTCCTTTAATAATACTTCAAACTAGAAAGTTTACTCATTGTTTCTATATATGTTTTTTCGCCATATCGGTAGGAGATGTTAAAACCAACACTTTTCTCCTTCTTTTATTACAGTCAAAATGTGGTGATATTCTTATAGCCATTAACCCAAACAGACCCCTTCCAATATATGATGCAGAGGTTTGTACCAACAACTAACTAATTATGAATATTGTCCAGCCTGGCCCTTTTATGATTCCATATCCCCTACATGTTTTTACCTGATTTTAAAGTCATTTTGAAGAATTATGCTGACTATTTGCATTTTGGTGATATTTTGGAATATAGTTAGTTTATCACTTCTAAATCGTGATCGTTGTAATTTTAGATTTTGAATCTATCATTGCCTCGAGTGGTCTCTTATTTATTTCTTTAAATCACATGCGGTTCCAGACTCTCCCTTATATAAAAAAAATGATAAATTTAAACAAGGTTATCGATCGATTATTGTTTAAATAACACCTTCATTTCCTGAAATGCTCCCAAATGTGCAGACAGACGCACTTTTGTTACTTAAAAACAAATGATATTCTTTTCAGCATCATCAAAGGTTCCGATGGCAAAACGCATCAACTCAACAAGAGCCTCATGTGTTTGCAACAGCAGCTTTGGCTTTCCAGCGTCTGGTAGAAACGAAAACGGACCAGGTCATCCTGGTTAGTGGGGAGTCTGGCGCTGGAAAAACCGAAACGACAAAGTTCATCATAAAACATATTGTTCATCTTTGTGGAAATGCACAGAGTGATCTTCACAAAAAGATTTTAAATGTAAGTTCATTGTACTATATTCTTAAGAATAAAGAAAAGACCCTCGTTAAAATATCGTCATATCCAATTGCTTGCATCTCCGTAATGTAACATTACATAACCAGGACGGTTCCGCTGTTTGGTCTCTTATTGAAAAGAGAGCTCCCTTCTGTGGCCAATAGTTTGGGATATGTAGTTCTAATCAGAGCAAGTTTGGGAATTCCTATACTTTAATTACTACTATCGAAATTATTGAATTATCGAATGTCCCCGTGTTTAATTCTAGATTAACCCATTGATGGAAGCATTCGGAAATGCCAGAACAAATTTAAATGGTAACTCCAGTAGATTTGGGAAGTTTATTCAGATTAATTTTGATGCTGAAGGTGGCATTCAAGGAGGTAAGATACGCGACAAACTTATTCATGAGCATAAACAATGTGATAATTTTATTTGCTAAATCTCATCCACAGTTTGCTATGTACCGAAAATAGTACTTATAACTGTCATAATATAAAGAGTCAAAAAATGTTGATGCATATATGAAAATGAAAATGAATGGAGTTTTACGTCCTAATTGATGCATATGTATAGGGAATTTTAATCAGAGGCAAACACAAGGTAAAACTTTACACACCATTGGTGACTTTTTCAGCCGTGGTAAGAGATTATTTATTAGAAAAATCACGAGTTGTTCATCAACCAAATGGTGAGGGCAATTTTCATATATTTTATGCCTTTATTGCTGGTGTTGATCCTAGTTTAAAGAGGAAGCTTCTCTTAGACAAAAAAAGTTATCGGTAAGTATGACAATATCAGTTCTTTATTTCTGCTTCGAATTTTACTCCGTAATGATCACTGGTTTCTAACCTGTTTAACTGTTCGTACCCTTAACCTTTATCTTCTTCGGCTCAGTAATACTAATAGCGTTGCAACGCACTAGCCTCAGTGGTATAAGATCGACATCCCGACAAATCAAAACGAATGGAATTCTAGGGGTACTATATTTCTCTGGATAGGGTAACTGTTGTTACGGATATTAAGACTGCTAAGCCATTGCATTTCCTGCAGAAAGACTACATTGGTTAAAATGGCTGCTTTGTTTTCATATTTGGTTTAAATTGTCTTACAGAATAACCAAAAATATCGTTGGTGATCTTGACTATCACCGAAATCAATACAATGACTATTTAAAAATAATGCGACTTATTAAATTACCAAAAGAGGTAAGTTATGATTGTATTCCTTATTCTTCATAACGTGGTACTGACAATTGTATCTCCACGTTATGGCCTTATCATGCATCATTATTAATTATTATCATGAAGATCATTATTATCATCTTTGTTGTCCATTATTCAACATCATTATGTTCATTTGAATTATCAGTTTATTGTTATTGAGAATGATGATCATGCAATGTTATAAGTTTGTTGTCATTGATAATGCTAAATTATCAGAATAATCCATGCCAAACAATAATGATAATGCTATACTATTAGTATGTTGTAATGGTTGGTATCCGTTAATTATCATTGATAATGTTATCTTGTTAATCCGTTTTCATCAACACCAAACAATAATGATAATGTTATTATGCTAATGATAATGTTTATAATTGTGCTGTTATTATTGTTTTAACTATATTATCATGGATAATGCTATGATATATTATGTCTTTGCGTCTTCGTGTTAGTATTCTTTTTTCATACATTTTTCTATTCTGATACGTGGAATATTACAGGATATCGAAGCCGTTCAGATTATATTAGCGGCTATATTACACATCACAGAAATACGTTTTGAAGAAGATGGTGATTCTCAGGGTGTTGTGGTTTCTAATGAAGATGAAATGATAAATGGTATGACTTCTCATTATATCTGTAAATATTGCAAATGAAATAAGTATTTGTCAACAAGTTTACGCCATTTTTACGAATATGTTGATCAAAGATTCTCGTCCGGAAATGCGTAGTTTGAAGGTGCAAAAGCTCCATTCTGTCGAAAACAAGACATGATGCAAATCCTTTGTTGAAGAGTGATTCAAAGAAACGTAACAGCAACCAGAAATTCTATCTTCAAAAATCTTCGCAAAAGGTTGGAACTTCTCATAATCGAAGGGAAATGTCAAACAAGTTATAGAAACTTATTCAGAAATGGCAAAAAAAATCAGGCACTGCACTACACTAACATCTCTGACAATTTTGTTTTAGCTGCAAGTCTTCTTGGTGTTGACCCTGATAAGTTTGGTAAAAGTTTAGTTTTAGAGGACATCGTTTTACCAGGTAATAATATCTACTTCTATGATTGTATGTGTGCTATAGAAACTAGGCAGTGGAACCTAAGGCGATGACATCTAGGGAATCTACTCTATAATACAGAATCATATGATCATTTACGCATAATTTATGAAATAAATGTGTTAAAATGAATGAAATGAAATGAATGGAGTTTTACGTCCTACTTTTCTGTACCATAAATTAATGTGATAATTCGCGCATTTGCGATTTAAGT
The DNA here is from genome assembly GCF_000327385.1 of Lottia gigantea. Taxonomy (NCBI): domain Eukaryota; kingdom Metazoa; phylum Mollusca; class Gastropoda; family Lottiidae; genus Lottia; species Lottia gigantea. The sequence continues at coordinate 399,841 of NW_008710370.1, forward strand.
GGCTTCTGCTAACACAACCTCGGCCATCACAATGGTCCAGGTATTACGTCTTCATCATATACCTTGACTGCAATGACCCTTTTTCTTGCCAATTTATTGGATTGTACGCCAGTGAATACAGTTTGTCAATGCCTCCGAATTCATGCGTCAATAATTTTACAGTCTTTCTGTCAAGGGCTTATATTGGCTATAGTTGCTAGCGTACAATCCAATTAAATTGCTGCATGCACACTTCCGCGAAACAAGAAACAATACCTCGACATGAGCTGTTTGTTCCTACATAAAATATTGGGACAAAAGAGATTTAGATGTAAATACAAATAATACCACGCTGTTCTATTTTAACTATAGATGAAACAATAACAACTTTCAAAAGCCTGGAACAAGCTGAAGATGGACGGGATGCTTTGGCGAAATCATTGTATGAAAGATTGTTTGGTTGGATGATCCAAAATATCAACGTGTCACTACACACTCAGCAGGATTTTGGGTACGTCGGGGTTTTCTTTAATTAAAGGATGGTTTATGTGCGATTGGGAATTGGGAGTCATCTTGATTTCGTAGTCAGTGGCTAAACTAGATGAGTGGGGCTCGTGGACTTAAATGATTTTGGGCCCCTCCCCGGGGAATTCGTTTTTAAGCATTTGCTCTCCTGCTTTCTTTGGAAAGGCCCGTGGACTTATGGTAGTTGAGCCATTGTTAGTTTTTTAACCAGAAAGAAACATTGTAAATATTGAACTGATAATGCATCTCCTTCATGAACAATTCTATGTTTAACATTTATAGAATTCCTAACATATGTTTGGTTAGTGTTTTATTCTGTTGGGTATTGTAGAAATACCATTGTTGCATAGCATTAGATCTTTGGGTATTGGGTGGTGAGAGCCAACACCGGGCCGAGGGCATCAAATTTTGTTCTTACCTGAGGGTGATTCGAACCCAGTCGACTATACAACTCGCTAACGACTGAGCTATTCAACTGCCACAAACTGTTCATTAGATCTTTGGGTGTTAGTGAAGTCACCTTTGACGAAAAAATGAAACTTCTTGATTACATTTATTAAGATTGGTAGAATACAACTAATAGAAACTGGACTCGTTACTGATTGAAAGCTCATTTTGTAAGCGTTAACATTGTATACTTAATTGAAGGTATTTTTTTTTATTCCAATACAGAGCTGAAAGAATGGGAAGTTTAGGTATTTTGGATATTTGTGGCTTTGAGATTATGCGTAATAATGGACTGGAACAACTTTGTATTAACCTGGTGAATGAACAACTCCAAAGCTTCATGAATAAACAAGTGTTTATAAAAGAACAGGAGATCTATGAATCAGAAGGCTTGACATTGGAAGATGTTAACTATCCTGATAATGCTAAGATTATAGAGATGTTTACTATGGTATGTTTATTGTGAATTCCTTAACCTGTCCTTGTCCTTGTCCTTGACTAGAAAGAATACTATGAATTCGGTATATTATTGACTATTTTATTGCGGTATCCGATAGTTCACGTGATGAATCACTTGGTGTAAGTTGCATGTATTGACAAATCAATTATGTCCAAATGATAAATAGACGAGAATCATTTACAGGATGAATAGACAGAGGTTTGTTTACAAAATAAATAGAAGAAACAAGATTTGTTTACATGATGAATAGGCAGGGGTTTGTTTACATGATAAATAGACGATGCAAGGATTGTTTACAAGATAAATAGAAGAGACAAGATTTGATTACATGATGAATATAAAGGGGCTTGTTTACATGATAAATAGACGATGCAAGAATTGTTTACATTATGAATAGACAAGGTTTGTTTACATAATAAATAGAAGATGCAAGGATAGGTTACATGATGAATAGTCAAGGTTTGTGTACATGATGAATAAACAGTGGTTTATGTACAAGATAAATTGAACAGGTTTGTTTACATGATAGATAGACCAGGTTTGTTTACAAATTTCAGAATAGATACGGTATAATTGCCCTGATTGATGAAGACACCACATTTGCTCAAGCTACAAGCATGTCTTTGATAACTAAGTTACAAGATAAATGGGGCCACCATGACCATTTTGTTAGTCCAGTATATGATATTCCAGAATTTGGAATCAAGCATTTTGCAGGAGAGGTAAGTTGGTTATTTTTTTAAAAGAATATGGTATGGAACTTACTTGTAGCTCCCCCACCCCCAGATAACCCCCCAATTTTAAATTTTTTATTATTTTACATAGGGAAAAATTTTAGAAACGCCACTGATACCCAGTCGTTAAATTCTGGTAATATATGTAAGTTAGATGTCTTAATTCGTATTTCAGGTTACCTACGATGCTGATGATTTCATTGAGAAGAACGCCGACAATCTAAGTTCTGGTATATTTAGCTGTATTCAGGATAGTGAAAATGACTTAATCAGTGATCTGTTTAAGGTTCAAAAGTGTCTAACTGGTTCAATTTCAGCGTAAGTAGTCAATTATGCAGTTGTTTAACTTGTTCATTAAATCACCTCGACCAGTGTTCAAACGCCTCAGTTTGTCCCTGGATTTCTATATGTTTATGCTCGATATCATACTAAAGCAATAAGAAATGTTCTTTTCAGCAATCAATATAACTACAGACAGTCAAACTTGTTTTCAAGACCAATTTCACCTAGTAGAGGATCGCAGATAACAAGAAATACAGTAACAGAGCTTAGAAAATCCATGAAAAGCAAAGGGTACGTTTGTTTAACTATAGTTGTAATGTTTCTGTAAAATAAGTTCATATACTGACATTTTATTTCTTGTGAATGATTGATCTCTGAAACTGCGGCGTTTATAAGGAGGGGCGGGGTCAGTTACAAATTTCATATTAGTTCTTAAATGCCTGTGTCTATGCCTTGACTCTGTGGCCCAAACTCGATCAATGTTCACTGAAACAGAGCACACCGCGATGTGGTGGATCTGTATCTTTTTGCTATAATACCTTCGGATTTTTCAACCCGGTTTCCCCCTGTCAGTGATGCAGGTAAGAGGGGCTGACATTGAAAAAGCGTCAAGTCGTTTGGATGCGACAATAAACCGAGACTACAGGCTGTGCTTGTTAAAGATCTCTCAACAGTTGGAAATCGAAAAAGAGCAGGCTAATGCCGCTGTTCTGGCAAAATTTCTCTTATTGCGCCCTGCATGGCGTCTTCACTAACTCGCACGCTGCAGAAAAGTAGGACGTAAAACTCCATTCATTTCATTCGTTTTATTTTGTACCATTTTGCTGAATCTTGAAGATATGATGATTATTTTAGGTTGAATAGTAACATGCGGCCACAGAAAACATCACAAGATCATAAAACCCAACTTTCTTACTTCACGGTAAGCCAATACTGTACACTGAACCTTTGGAATGTCCTCGTTGTACAATGCGTGAAACAGAATTAATCCAGCTATCGTTTGTGATCCTTCTTCTGAAGATGCAGAATGTTTCTTTGACAACAGTCCTTTGCATTTAGAATTGTTTTCCATTGACCCTCTTATAGCAATGCATAGCAGTGGAACTATTATATACTTATCACTTACCAACCAACCCAGTGAATGTCTGTACATGTAGATGGTTCTTACTGTATTTATTGTAAAAACATGTGTGTTATTAAGTATGCGGATGATTTAGATCGTCCAATTTGTTCACATATTGTTTAGCTAAATAACAAATGAAACTTGCTTATTTTAGGAGTCCATCAAAGATCTCTTGAGGAAAATGAATTCAGCCGATCCACTTTTTATAAGGTCAGTTTTGTGTCATTGTGTTTTATGTATATAATAATTTGGAAAATGCAACTGTTTAAGATTATTATATAGAACAATAGATCAATATATCAAAATATATTAGCTGATATGACATCGCCATCTATTTACAGGATTGCTTACTGCCACGACTCCACACAATTCAGGTTTTTCAACCACTTTCTCCAATCGTATTTTTATCCATGACTGACACACGACTGTTACATCAGTTAAAAGGATTTTCTTCTTATTTTAGATGCATCAAACCAAATAATGAACAGCGCGAAAAACTATTTGTGGACGAAAAAGTCAATGAACAACTGAGCTATTTGGGTATAAAGGAAATTGCTAAAATCAGGAAGATGTGTTATCCAATAAGAAGCCAATATACAGACTTCTCTCAATGGTAATTTACTAAATTATATTTCATTATAAGCCTCTAACATCCTAAAAAAAAATAATGAACTGAGTGTTACCTAGACAATTAATTTATAATTTGCTTTGCTCTCTTCAAAATTTATTTCGATGGAAATTTTCCGAAAGTGTAAATGCTAAAGCTACACGAAGTAAATAAATAGTGTAAGGGTCATGGGCGGTAAAAGCGCTTACATATATCAATTTAACCATAAAGAATTTTTCTTAATGTGTATTGGGGACATTTATGTCTTCAATTTGCATTAATTCAAGTTTCTGCCGGATGTCTGTGGTAACTGTCTCTGAAATTTTTAACCCTATATGGCGTGATATCTTCGGGCCTTTGCGATATCTAAGTGACAAATGTGTTATTAGTTTCAATGGTGCAAAATGATGCTACCAGTGTCTCCGATAAACATAAAAAAAAGTTGCGATAACCTCCTTACAAATCCTGAAATACTGAAAAGTAATCAAAATCTCTTTCTTAATTACAGGTATAAAGACATTGTACCGACTTCCGAGAAGTCGAGAAGTGATGCGGATCAATCTAAATTCATTCTTAATAAGTTCATAAAGAGTAATAAAGAATATAAATTTGGTAAAACCCAGGTAAGTAATTAAAAAAAAGTTAAAAATTATTGGCAAAAATGTATTCTATATAGCACAAGATCGTAAATGTGGAAATAGCCTAGTTTATTTTAAAAGTGATGGCATATTAGAAGCACAGGTAATAGATAACTAAGACAATTATTATGAATAGATACTTCTAGAATTTTACGTACAATTTTTCAATGTGGTTCTCACATCGTCATCAAGAATTTAATGAATACTTACAACAAACAGTGGCTCAATTACTCAATTGTCTGGTTGAACCATGTCAACTGGCCCCAACCCTAAAGGGGTCTGGACCCCAAGAAAAAATGCAAGAGAGCATATGTTAAAAAAAATCCCCGCTTAATTCCACAGGCCCCCGTTTTTCCAGTTGACAACAATGAAACTTTTCTTTGGCTATATGAACAATTTTTTGAATTCATATGTTAAATATATTCAGATATTCATGATGGAAGCTGTAAAGAAAACCTTAGATCTTATACTGACAGTAAAACAGCGTGAAATAGATAGATCTGTTAAAAAGGCGGCACGAAAATGGAAAGAAATTTGGACTGAAAAGAAAATAGAAGAACAAAGAATGAATGAGAAGTTTAAAGCAGAAATTGAAGCATCAAAACCTCTACCCAGAGAGCGTCATGCATCTGTTAGATTTGTAATACCTTTTATTTTTCATGGTCTTAATTTTAATCATGTTTTAAACTAGTTGTCCTGATAAGGATTGTGTATCCAAAATTATGTGTCTGATGATGATCAGATTTCTCAAACACGTATCAGCCACACCAAAATTAGCAGTGATTTGAAATAATCTACCTTTGAAGATGCACTGAAAGGTGACAACTTCTTATTTGTGATACATATTTTGGTTTAACATCAGTGTTGCAATTGTCCAATACTTGCCTATTCTTTATGAATGGTTTCTATTGGTGTGTTGAATAAACAGTATAATATTGGAAGTGTAGATCGTGAGCATTCAATTTAAAAACAAGATATTCCTCTATTTTGGTCTAGGTTAATAATTCGTCAAAGTCGCCAATTGAAGCAAACGTCGGTACATGCTATTCGTCTGAGCCAAAATAACAGAACAGCATAATAAATTAAATTAAAGCACTCACTTACATATCGTGTAAGGTGTGTGAACCTAAATTAAATTAAATTTACTAAAATACTAATATCTTAGGGTTTGTCTTTCAGGATTCGGAGACAATAGATGAAGTTCCAGATGATGACTACAGTGTTCTCTCTGACTCAATCCGTGGATCTGAAAGCCAGACAAAATCTATCCAAGAATCACAAGAATCACAAGCATCACAAGCATCACAATCCAGTCAGCAGAATAATACCGATTTGTTCTTTAAGAGTAGCAGAAGAAATGCAGATACTGATGATGACAATGTGGAATATGATGATATTAAGTAAGAAAACTATTACCATTAAGATATGTTAATGCGGTAGAGCAATGGATTTTCAACCTTTCCCCCCTGAATTACCCCATTTCAGGATCCTTGATCGATTGCATTACCCCCTTCCCCCTATCAATCTATACCATCACGTGATTTTCTGTTTTTTCCCCTGCAATCATTTTCCTATCGGAAAATATACCCTGATTGAATAGAACGATTTGATTCGGTGTAAGAGGTGGGGTGTGTTTATTCTTATACTGGTCCAAATATCTTATCCTAGACTACAGAGCGCTTCATAATATAAATATCAGTCAGAAGGTAGATATAAGATTTCAAGTCAGCAAGTTTATCACCAAAGCACAACTTTATTGATAATTGAAAAGTCAAGTATATGTAGATGATTGTTATAGTTCAGTATCTTATATTGTGAATTTTTTTTTATTTCAGATTTTGGGATGTATTTGAGATTGTCAATCCGGACTCAGAATCCAGTGGCGTACCAGGGGAAGCCATAATACGTGTAATTAAGATAATTCTGTATTTACTCTTTTTCTGCATTGTATTGGGTTGCTGTGTTTGTCAGAAGCTGAGTTTAATTATAACAGTGCAAAATATAAATCCTACAAATGCAACGGTAAGTATGATTAAAGGGGAATGAATTACTAAATTCAAATGAAATGTGAATTGAAAACAAAATGTCCTTGTGGAAAGTGTGTTTAGTTATCACAGCCACGGGGGAGCAATGCCCCCGAAAAATTCATTTCTAGTGGAAATTCCAGTCTTGGACTTAGACAACTGGACAGCAGTTTATTCTGAGCGCTTTTTATTTTTATAAGGAAGCAATTTCCCTCCAATGTAGTGTAAATTCATAAAAAAAAATTGTTAAGTAATATTAAGCAAAATGCTATTGAAAGTGGTTTATAAGCGATGTTAGTTGTGATTTTTCTTGTTTTAGAATAGGGATGCGAATAACTACATCAAAAATCTTGTATTAGCTATTTGTATACCAACATCATTGAATATTTTGATAAGTACGTCTAAGCTGTTGTTTGGGCATTTTAAATGTCCTTCTGTGATCACCTTTATACTGGTAAGTGTATGTTTATATCTTGTTTTAGGCTGTTATATATGGTTTTTTTTTCTTCAAGGTACGGAATATAAAGCCTGCAAATTATCAAATTTGATATTATTATTATTTCATTAGTTCACCGATTTTGGGATTAGGACGTGGTACCACTAATTGTTCTTGCACGCAAGGAAATTTTGTCCTTTTAAAAAGAAATCTTGTCCCTTTAAATAGAAATGGAATCGATTCTAAAATCGCCAATTCTACTTTGATATGAGAGAGGTCCATTAGACCGGCATATTGACGTTATATTAAAAGGAATACTAGCTCTTGGGCTGACCAATGAATCCTTTATAATTCTATAAATCCATAAAACTAAGTAATTATCCATAAAACTACAGTTAATTATTGAAAAACGCTTGTTTAATCTTTAAGCGGTTATTAATTACGTTGCTAAACGAATTTATATTCATAAACAGGGATTCTTTTGTATGATATCAGGTAAATCTGCTGATGGTTCAATACTCTTCATTGTGACTTAAAATCTTATGCTCGTTCTAAGAGGTAGCGTTCCAGGAATATTCCTTCAATGAAATGACTGAAGAGATAATGGTATTGTTTAATCACAATTAAAGCTGCCAATGGGCGTATATTACCATGTCTGGCAAGCTATCTTCTTCATTTCAGGCTATCTTCTGTGAAGTTATTCATGCATTTGGACTGTGTCTCTTAGTGTATGGGGTATTGCCTTATTGTGAAAATACCATACTCATGGTTTTATTATTATCGGCTGTTGCTATTATTCCCTCGATACTGCTAACACTTACAGCTACACATAAGATCACGAAGGATGATAAAATAGATAGGTGCTCTAAAACTCGAGTGTGCTTTGCCCTTTCAAAGATGTTTGATGGACTGAGTATTCTGGCCCAAGGGTCGGTCATTGCTGTTATGCTGCTTTGGTTCAAAACGGTGGAACCCAAACGTAAAGATAATATGGAAAATGTACCATTTGACTTCAGAATTATTGAAATTTGCATGGGCTTCGTTTGTGTATCTGTTGGATGGTGGGAGAATTTTTTGGATGATCGTTTCCTGTGCTCATTGAGCGACACAAACCGTTTGAAGAACTTTAACCTGTTTATACGGTACGAACTTCAATCTGGACGCCATTATACAGTTATTCCAGCATCAGTTGCTAAACTTCTGGTTGTTTTATTCATGACCTATGCCTACTTTCCATCGATAATTGACGACATTCTTGGAGGAATTCCAAAAGAAGGTGAAATCATCCTAGTTCCTGTTATAATGCTGCATCTAGCAAGTATCGTTGCGTTTTATATTGGAGGTCTGGCATGTAAGTTGGACATGCAGATCATATCGTTTTCTCTCTCACTGGTTTTAGTCACTCCACTTACCATAGTGGCTATAGTACTGGACTGTGAATATAAATCTATATCGAAACTGATGGAAGTAAAAGTATGTACTGAGGAAGGACTATCTGGTCCCTCTACAGATTTAGTCGTAGGTGTAGCTTGGTCCCTGTCATTAATGGGGATACCAAGACATTTTTGGTTTCCAAGACAAGAACGTTTACCCAAGCATGAAAGGTAATATTGTTTTCTTAAAAAATTGCTTGGGGAAAATCAAATCCGGGTAATATGTCCCAGTACAGAGTTTACCCCCACCCCCCCCCCCCCCCCCACCCTTTCCTGAAACCTGTAGTTGTATGCTTTTCAGGCAAGTTCAGATTGAAACTTATAAAACTAGTTCCAAGCTGCCTCAACATCCTCAAAATGGCATCTAGTTCAGCAACTAAAATCCGTTCGCAGTTCAATATTGGTTTAACCCACGAGCATTACCAGAAAGTTACTTGGAATACGGTCTGGAATTCTAAACGCTAAAATTTCATAATTAGTATGAATTGTACTTCTTTGTAGAATGTTTGTAAATCCACTTTATTGTGTTGTGTTGACGACTGAGTCATTCCTGTTAAACCGTAGACGACACATGCGACGAGTTCTGAAAACTGTCACCAAAAAGGATAAAAACGTTGTGACGTATAAACTTGCGAGAACGGAAAGTAAAGACGATGAGAAAGAATCAGCAAGTAGTTTCAATGATAACGAATCAATTTACCCTAAAGATGATCAACCACAAAATGCAGAAGTCCCCATGGTTTATGCATGTGCTACTATGTGGCATGAAACTAGGACAGAGATGGTACAACTGATGAAATCTATTCACAGGTAAAGAAATATAACTTTGTAAGCTTTAGAATTTTAACATTGACTTATGTTACAGGTAAGCATAAATGACGTCGTCGTCGTTCAAATTTCGTATGTTTGGATGTGATGTCTTACTCAAATCTTTAGTTTTCTATCTTTGGTGAAGTACGTAAGGAAGAAATGATAACTAAATTTGCAATTAGATATGATACACTCTCCAAATACTTTCTTCATACTTAACTTACCATACCACTTATTGATCTAATGATTGTTTTAGAGTCGATGCTGAACAATGCATGAGGAGAACCGTTGAACAGTTGTCGGGGCCAGATCCCGATTTCTTTAACTATGAAGGTAAATAACATTTTTTTTATGGATTATTTCTAGGTGCCATAGTTCGTTAGTTTGCAGTGGTAGAAATCGTATAACGCCAAGACAGAGTTAACTAATATGCCTCATACTGATCTCACCCCAGCAATTCAACGCTTTGCGAATTCGAAACCTGGCGTTTCTACGGGGGAAACAGAAAAGATGCTTGCCTGGCTTTCAATTTTATTATTATTATACATAGCGGAAGAATGGTCTGTGATCAACATCAAAAATATGCTAAAGTCTCATATCATTTCTGGATTTCAGCACATATATTTTTTGATGATATTATGGAACAAAACGATGACGAAGAGTGGCAGGTTAATGATTTTGTTGCGCTGCTTGTTGAATGTATGGAAGAAGCAATAAGGTAAACTAAGGGAGATTTTGACGAAAATGGGTGGAATAACAGAGACGTTATATGGCTTGCATAGTGTCTTCCTTCTAACAATTTGTTTTATCAAAGGAAATGTGCCTTAAAATACCAAATTGACTAAAAAATAGCAAAAAAAGAACTTTATAGCTTTTGTGAGCAGGATCCGTCCCCCCAGCCTCCGGTTTTATGATGACCAGAATAGGCTATCTGCTATTTCAACCACACAGGAAAAGTAGGTTTAACGCTGCATTCAAATCAAAATAATACAACGCTGGTTTTCCCATTTATTCTGTCATACATTCTGTCCTACATTCTGTCTTACATTCAATGAATATTTTTCGAGAATTATTTATTTATTTTTCTATTTAGCTCTGTGCTTAAGACATACTTAAAACCTCACCCACCTATTAAGATATCTACGCCTTATGGTGGTCAATTAGTGTATAAAATGCCTGGTGGGAACCTCCTCTACATCCATCTGAAAGATAAGAACAAAATTCGACATAGAAAGCGCTGGTCACAGGTATGTGTATCTACTATAAGCGTATCAGCTATGAATTGCAAAAGGCAATTTATGTAGGACACTCAAGTGGATGCCTTAAAGGGACCGATTCGTCATCCATTTGACCTTTGTCTTATAAACTAAAATAAACTTTTTGCATTTTTCATATTACATAAGGAATATTATTGGTATATTTTATGGAAGTCACCAAATCTTTACTTTTCTTTGATTTACTTCCACAAAAACCTTAGACAAAAAACTATAATCTCTCTTTGCATCCACGTATACTTGCTAGTTGTTGTGAGTTTTTACTTTCGCTAGTTGACTCCCATCATGTTCTATTCCTTTCTGGTTTTCTAGGTTATGTACATGTACTATCTGTTGGGATTCAAGTTACTGAAAGGTTGTAGAGATGAAGCATTGGAATTATTTAAAGAAAAAGAAGACAGGTTGAAGGCCAAAAACAGTGCGAGGCAGACACTGGCGTCTGATTTAAATGAAATCTTATCAGATGAAACCAAAATTCAGGTAAGCAAACGCTACACTTGCCTTAGCAATGATTATGCTAACGTCTCCCTACAGTCTTTGCCTGCAGTATCACGCAATGTTAGCTAGCGTTTGAAGTATATTTTGCAAACCAATTTTATTGGTTCTCTATTGGATTTGCTTATTTTTTGCCTGATTACTTAGGCCTTTTTCGTGCTCACTCTAGTTGTAGTAGTTACCATTTCCCAAACAGATTTTCTTATACAATAATTTCACGTTCAACTAAGAAAACCTTGGAATGGTGTCATTTCTGCCGACGCGAAGTGGACGTGGTTTTTATTGTGAAAAGTTAAATGCATTGTAAACGAAGTATAATTTAAAGCAAATTTTCCTATGATCCGAATCCGAATAATATCATTTTTTCAGTCTGAGAATACGTTTATCCTAGCCTTGGATGGAGATACTGACTTTAGTCCTGTTTCTGTTCAAATTTTGTTGGATAGAATGAAGAAAAACGACAAAGCTGCTGCAGCTTGTGGACGAATTCATCCAATCGGCTCTGGTAAGTTAAAATCTTTTAAAATAATTTCATTCTTGGTAAGCGTCACCAAATTTGCAATTTGGCCATTTTATAATTGGTATTTTTTTTTTTTTTTTTTGGATGAGGCATCGTTTAGTTTCTTCTACGGGGGTGTAAAAATCCACTCTTGAAAGTTGGTCTTGTTATCTTACTCTAGGTCCAATTGTATGGTTTCAAAAATTCGAATATGCAGTTGGTCATTGGTTACAAAAAGCTACGGAGCATGTATTTGGTTGTGTATTGTGCAGTCCTGGATGCTTCAGTTTGTTTAGAGCATCAGCTCTAATGGATCAAAATGTTATGAGGAAATATACCATATTACCATCAGATCCAGGCCACTATCTTCAATATGATCAAGGTAAATACATCCAAATAGTTTAATGTTTATAAAAAAAATAGTATACCTTAATATTACAATGAAATTCTCTTATTTCCTGCGCCGTTTAATGACTTATCTGAGGAAATTTTCCTTGAAGATTTCAAACTCTCCAAAAATTAGTCCTACATCAAAACATAAAAGCTATATTAAAATCTATAATTGAGTTATCGGTAATTCAACTGAACCCTTTTCTTGTAGGCGAAGATAGATGGTTGTGCACGTTACTGCTTCAACAAGGATACAGAGTGGACTATGCCGCTGCTGCTGATGCCGTAACATACGCACCAGAGGGCTTCAACGAGTTCTTTAATCAAAGACGCAGATGGATGCCTTCCACTATGGCAAATATTATGGACTTACTTGGAGATTACAAGAATACAATAAGAAACAACAACAATATAAGTATGATATATATCATCTACCAAGGTGCATTAATGTTGTCCACTGTTTTGGGCCCTGCAACTGTACTGATGATGATATCCGGAGCTTTCAAAGACATATTTGAACTTGATATTTTGTTGGCATACGCTTTATCGCTAATACCGGCTGCAGCATTTGTTGTTATTTGTCTTGTATGCAAGAGTAAAACCCAGTTAATAGTGGCTGTGTTCCTGAGTACATATTATGCTTTTGTCATGGTTGTTGTATTAGCTGGTACTCTTAAGAATGCTGTGACAGAATCTCCTTGGCATCCTAGTGTTATTTTTCTGTTGGCACTGGTTATAATCTTCATTATAACTGGATTGCTGCACGTTTATGAATTTTATTGTCTACCATGGGGAGCTCTTTATTTTTTGTGCATTCCATCTGGTTATTTGTTGCTTGTAATCTTTTCTCTTTGCAATCTTGATAATATTTCATGGGGAACTCGGGAAGTAGCCAAAAGGAAAACAAAGGCTGAACAAGAAGCAGAAAAAGCAGCACAAAAATCGAAGAAGAAAGAGAAGGAACAAGGATTCTTTTCAAGGTTCTTCTTAAACAAAGGTCTTTTGAATGACCTGAAAGAAATATTTGCTTTTGGAAAACAAGACAAGGAAGATGCTTTACTTTTAGAAATAAGGAGCATGAAAGAAAAATTATCTAAACTATCTGGAGAATCACACGATAAAGGAAACCTTGTTGAGATCAAAGTTGAAACTCCTTCAGATCACAAGACAGTTGAAATTTCCACGTCAAATCTCAAAGTATCTTTTGAGCCAATGGATGAGCCGTTAAGCAAGCAGAATAAAAGAAAGAACAGGGATCCTAACCTACCATTTTGGATAGAGGATCATAGACTCGGCAAAGGTGAGGTTCGTGCTTTGGACTCGGATGAGTTACAATTTTGGAAGGATTTGATCAAAAAATATCTCTACCCTATTGACAAAGATCCTGAGAAAGAACAACAAGTAAAAACTTCTTTACAAGAATTAAGAAACAACGTGGTCTATGGGATGTGCATGATCAATCTACTATGGATTGGAATTAACTTCATTTTCCAATACAAACCAAATGAGGCCACAATAATACTGTTACCTTATTCCTATAACGGAGCTAGTCTAAAGGTAGAAATTCTTGGTTTTTTATTCATCATCTTTTTTGGTATTGTTCTACTTCTGCAGTTTATTGGAATGCTCATACATCGCTATGGTACTTTCATTCATTTGATATCCATAACAGAAATAAATGGAGGGAAAAGGAACCAATCAGAAGTTGAAAAAATGTTAAATGCTTATCGACAAATACAAAATGACACCTTAAGCCAGACGATTGTAACACAACCACCAGACAACGAAGATCTAAGAAAATCTCTGTGTGCTTCACGGAGGTCAAGGAATCCACATATGCATATCAATCCAGATATATCTAAAAATATACGGACCACTGGACGACGATTGAGTAGACCTCTACCACACATTACATCTGATCCATTAGAAGATATAAGGCGGTTAACGGCAATGACTAAATCTAAACCCGCCCTAGGGTTTGACTTGAAAAAAACTGCTAAAGGATTGGTCAAACAAGCGGAACAACAAGGAATACAATTTGATAACGTTGATTTAGATCCTCCACCGGATTACGAAGAGGAAGCACAAGATCCTGTGTTTGATTTCTTAAAAGACAAAAACACAGTGAGTAGAATCTTTGCGAAAAAGTACCAAAAGCATGCTAATGCTCAAGTAAGACGTCCAAGTTACTATAACAGAAGAGGAAGTGCTGCTCAATTCGATAGTTTTAGTAGCAACAATCATAACGGTAGGAACTTTGGTTCATTTGATAACCACTTTAGTAGCACCAATTTCAACGGACGTATCGATAGCGAAACACCTATTGAGTTTACTCAGTTTTAAACCGTGTTACACAAGAATTAATTCATTTCTCAACGCTCAAAGCATCTTGAAAAAATTATTACCTTAATACATTGAAGAATAATATTTTGTAGTGGTCTGAACCGTGCTCTTCGGTATCAAGTAGACCAACAAGCTTACATCCATCGTTCTGCTTCAGGGTATACTTACCTTATGTCTGCTCTTTTGGGATTTTCTTGAAAATTGTTACGAACGGATGAGAAATCATGGAGAACAGAACATTATGTTTAAAGAGCCAAACAATATGCTATGAATGTATATGGCCACTTATTTTTCTATAGCATTTAGATCAATTGTCAAGCAAGGGTTGTCGATTTGACGAATCTTGTTCCAGAGAGCCTTCAGCGGGTGGGGAAACATGTTGTAATATTTTTGAAAGTTTAAAGTTCTCTTTTCATATTTTTTAATTGCTTTGTTATAATAATTTTAATTTTAATTTGATTTTTATTTGTATTTTTGAAGATATAATATGTGTCATTTGAGTATTCAGATTTGAATTACATTTGTATTAGTGTTGAAAATTCGATAGAAGTTTAAAAAATCTAACCTTGGCAGTTGAATTAGGAATAAGGTTGATAATCAACTATTATCTGCCTTGCCTATGTGTAATGTTTCCGCGGTCTGACCGCGTGCCCGAAACCTCTAAATGTACCCTGTTAGCTGTGTATATTATTATATATTGAGCCTTCCATCACTTAACCTTGGCCATTTCAGCAAATTTGTATTTGTTAACCTTCTAATGTTTTAAAGTATTATTAAACTATGTCTTTCTGACGTTTTATAACTCTATGCCACGTTTTGTACTGATTTCTCTGCCACGTTTATACATAGCTCTCTGTCACGTTTTATACATAGCTCTCTGTCACTTTTTGTACATATTTCTCTGCCACGTTTTGTACATAGCTCTCTGTCACGTTTTGTACATATTTCTCTGCCACGTTTTGTACATAGCTCTCTGTCACATTTTGTACACCTTCACCTTCTGAAGCCAACTAATTGTTATGAAGAATGGCCGTCTCTACATTTCTTACGTTCAAAGATTTAAACTATACCTCTGCAACATTTTTGACATCCTGTACCATCTTAGGCCAGTATGGAAATGTGGCTATCTTTGTACATCTTGCACCTTAACCATCATAACCATTCCTCGACACTTGAAAAAGGATAATATTTCGAAAACCGGTTCGTGTCAATTGCGTAAGTTTTTGTTTTACTTGTTATAATTTTTCACATCGTTGTTAGCGTTATTTATCACCTAAATATATATTTTTTTGCATTTTTCATCTTGCTTTATATATCCCCAAACCCAGTTTGACTTATTTGCATAATTTGATCCCAACATTTTCACGCTAGCATATACAGTTTCCTCCTGTTACATCCCCTTCTAACCCCAAGTTATTTTCATTATGCTCCCCAACTACAACAACCACTGGCAAGAAGCCAGAAATAGAAACACTAATCGTCAACCAAACCAATATCACGTACCCTACAACGGCCCTGTCTTCCATCGACCTCTACCACCTACCAATCGCCGACCACCAACCAACCCATCCAGCTATATCCCACCCCATCGCCGACCTACCTACAACACAGCCTACCAATCAAGAGGTAACCATCGACCTGACCAACAACAGAAACGACTACCAGCCCACCGACGCCAACCAGTCCCCACTCATAAGGAGGAAGAACCCTTTGTGAAGGTATTCTTCCAAGTTTTGCAGTGCCTCCATCATTTGGCAATCCTTACCCTTCAACAGCAAGGCCAACCAGCGTTTACCTTCAAACGCAAAGTCTCTGAGTTGGATAGTTTTATCCGTCCAGCAATGAAAACATCAGCTGTCGACGCGAATATTAGATCCCTCAATCGGACATGGCTCTGTAAGGTTACGCAGGTCCTGATCGACCATTACCAAACCACACTTCAAGAGAAGCTGACCACCATTCGTACCAAGTCTTTGTCATCACCTGCCGTCGACCGCATCGTTTCTCATGCCCTGTCCTGGGCCCGTCGCTCCTATGGGAAACGTCTCACTCAAGCTGTAATTCCAAATC
>NW_008710370.1:416739-429820 GCF_000327385.1 Lottia gigantea
CAGGAACATCTAACATGTGAACATTCGAATGTAATATATTTAATTTCATGCAAGAAATGCCCCAAACAATATGTAGGAGAAACTAAGAATAATTTACGAACTCGCTTTAATGCTCATAGGTCAGACATCAAATTAAAGAAAGACAAGCCTGTTTCTAATCATTTCAACCTCGACGACCATTCAATAGACGATCTCACCCTAATCCCAATGGAGCGTATAGAAATTGACTTGCCCGAAGATGAAACTACCAAATTCCGTCAATCTAGGGAGGCCCATTGGATTGAGACATTGAATACAGCAAGACCTATAGGACTAAATATTCATCATAATGTAGGCATAGCACCCTTTGTTGTCCCGTTTAATACAACCAGCAATCGAGCAAGCAAGATAGTTCATGCCCACTATAAGAGCCTTCAAGAGAAATTCCCCCATGTCTATAAGCAGAAAATGATAGTTGCATATTCAAAAAATAAGAACTTAAATGATAATATTGTTCATAGTAAACTAAAAACAATCAGTACATAACAGATACTATACTTCTCGCCCATTGGGCGAGTTATTTTTTCTAATTTCAGATCAGAATAAGAACAGAAGAAAACCCAATATCAAGACCCTTAATCCTGATTTCTAAATAAAGTGTCTGCTCCACCCTAGGCCTGTACATTTGGGAGAATCAAACCCTCCCTTCCCCGAAATCATATATTGCCCATCCCCCCTCCACCTTCCCAGTAGGGCTGAAATAATTAATGATAAAAGATACAACTAATCAGCTCTTGGTTGCAACAGGAAAAAAATCAAATTGTTTTTGTGGCTACATGTCTATGAGCTATTTATTTTTCTCTTTATAATGTATTCTCATTCCCTATTCATTCCTATCAAATAATGGTAAATTGGTTTAATTTCGTGTCAATACGTCGTTATTTAAAGAGATTTTGTGTTAGAGAGTATGTGAAGATAACGATTTGTGTTTGAGGATAAAAGATACTGTAAATGATTAGATTAATTATTAAGTATCAATTAGATTCTTATTGTCGGCACGTGCTCTAGGCATCAATCTCTTAATCGCTCAATTATCGTTTCCCAATGTAATAATTAGGTTCTCATTATTAAAAATGAAAAGAATCGGAAACGAGGTAGCACGCCCCCTTGTCAATTGGTGAAATCGTTGTAGTTCGGAGGTCGTGATTGGTTCGCGTGCAGACGATTCTTGGAAACCGGAAATTAGGACTGCTGACTAACAATAATTACAAGAAAACGACTCTTTTATGTATGTGAGAACAATTGAATCTTGTTTAAAAAGACCTCCTTGTTGTTTATTGATTTCAGGCGATAATTTTCATTCGCAGAAAATATACAAAATGAGCCGCGCACGCTTAGATTATCATTTGATGACATTTGGCATCCTTCGTTACTTGTCGCGGCCTAACTGCAGAATTAAATGATATTGAATTAATAAGTGATATTTTGGAATTTAGTAACACAAAATCTAATTAATGTGAAATGGAAACAACGGCACCAACGAACATGAAGTTTACAGCATCGTCGTTTTTACCATCAGAAGATGCAAGTAAATTGAATCAAGTATCAACTCTTAAACAAGTACATCCATATTTGGGACTTGATTTTTCAAAGTATAATTTCGGACATTTGATGACAGCCGAATCAAGTATGGACAAATTGTCAAATTTTACCAATCACCTTAATGCTAATAATTATAGCTCAGCCAGACCTGTTATGTTCTCCAATTCACTAGCACTGACTCCTTACGGTAAGTTTTAAAACTCTCTCATTCTCTATTTTTTCATAGTTTATCTACAGCCTAGTAGTATATATACTTCGGGTAGTATATGATAGTTCTCAATCAACCGCCAGCATTATACTCTGCGATACAAGATTCTAGTATAAGCGGACGTTAACTTGTCATCTACCATCACCACCACTGCAAGCATTGAAAACACACTTTTATAATTAAACAGTGTTGTTTGGTCAATTAATTTGATTGGTAATTTTTCAAAATTGTGTCAGTTTCTCAGACACTAATAGTAACTTGCTCTACTGGTCATTCAAATGCCATGTATTTGCTTCACGTTGGAGATACACTTTATATTATTATAATTTCGATCAATGGTGGTTCGGTGCTATCGAGATACAATATATGAAGTGAACTATAAATTTATTTGGGAAGAATTTTTTTTACTTTATTTCATCTATTGAAAATATAAAATGACTCTGTTTATGTGAATGGTGTATTCTTAGATCATACCAATCAGTATATATTTAATGCCAAAACGGCATGAAAAGAAAATATATGTATTAATTTCACAATTTTGTTCACGTAATTTTGTGTTCATTTCTTATCGTTTGCCTTCAGTTCCCCACAGAAAAAGACGCGAAAACAAACCAAGACGTCAGCGAACAACATTTAGTAGCGACCAAACGTTAAAACTAGAAATGGAATACCGAAGAGCAGAGTATGTGACTAGAACCAGACGTCTTGAACTTGCAGACGATCTCAATTTAACAGAAACACAGATTAAGATATGGTATCAAAACAGACGTGCTAAAGACAAACGAATAGAGAAAGCACACATTGACCAACATATTAGGTAGGGTATACTTTCAACAAGATTGTAGCTGGGTCGTTCGCACGATAAATGACTTAAACTCTTGAACATTTCAGCCAAATGTGTTTTTCTCTGCCTTGTATATCCTTTACGTGAAAATGATTCCGTTCGGCATTATTTGACAAGCTCATCATGAGCTATTCAGAATCTTGCGGATCCTTTCTTTCCTGAAGCTGAATCTTGACATTGATTTTTCCAGTTTTATTCCTACCCATTTACAGAGGAAGTATGTGCCGATTAATTGGTAATCTCTGGGTCTGAAAACTGAATGTGAACTTGAAAATTGGACAAATTTTAATAGCTAAAAGCAAATGATGTTTTATTAACAAAGAATGATATTACAATGTTACACCCGGCATTTATCAAACGGACATACAATATTTTTAAATTTGGTGTTAACCAATCCACAACAAAAAAAGTAGGAAGTGAAACATCGTTTACTTTTTTCTGGACCCCGACGAAAGTCCGTTAAGTTTACCAGTATGACCATTGGAACGTAATCTTCTTAAATGTATTAATTGTATATTTCAGATCAATAGGATTCAATAATTTACCAACATCATTACAGTACTCTGGTTTACCTCCATCAACATTACCATCTATTTATGGTTGGGATCCCTGGATGTTAAGAACTCCTCTAAATGACGTCAATAAAGTATAGTACGTACTCCATAAGGACTCACCTCAAAACTATGGACACTTACACATAAGATACCAATGTGAAAGAGGGTCTGATAGGGATTGTGTGCAGTAGAACGGTTGGGAGTTATAAATTTGATTAAAAATGTAGATCAGAAGTTTCTTTCTATATTTTTTTGACACATCTTGTATTGAACAGAGCTTAGAACCTAACCACAGTGAAACAAATTACACGAACCTAAACATCTGGACCGGCATTTTAATCAGATTCGAGGCAGATGATGCTATCCACATACATATGTCCTATGCAATATAATTCTATGAGGATAGTAATGCCTAATGTGTTGTCACGAAGAGTTTCACGCTTTCAGTTTTTGTATTGCATATAAAATGGTATACAAGATACCGAAATGTTATAAATTTTACAATAATGATAATGATGATTTTTCAATTGTGAATTAGTTTCACTCGCAGTTCACTATAGGCGATCTTAAGACATGACTTGTCTTCCTACGACTACGTACCAAACATCACACAGGACACAGAAGGACAAATATCAGACCCAACTGTCGTCTGTCCAATTATATCATCTCTCTCTACGGGCTACTGAGTTAGTATGTATGTTTGTAATAAAATATTTGTCCTTTGTGATAGGTAATAGTGTTGGTATGTGACTAGCGTGAAATTGTCAGGTACTATCTCGGATTCATGTTACGGACCAAATTTGTTATTAACAGTTGGTTTCAGCTTCAGTTGAGAAATGAATAAATTGGTGAAAATGCCGAAAAGTTCTATACCTTGTATATATTATGTGGTCGTATTCATTTCTACTCTTCGGTCAGAGCTTCAAGATTTTGTGATTTCTGTCCTCACAGCGCTAATATTTTACACCAATGTAAGATTAAGTTTTATTTGAAGTTTTAATTTCTTCAAACTGTACATATTTCAGCTATTACAGATATTGTAAAAAAAAGGTTTCCTTTAGTTACATGATGGAGCAGTGGTGTTGTATCATTACGTGAGAGGGCCAATTCTCAACAGGGTATCACATGTAATTCATTCATTTTATACAATGATAGGAAATGTAAAAGCGTTGGGGTGGGGAGCCGGGGTAGCACCCTTTTAGGCTGGAATAGGAGAATGCAGAACTTAATACAGCCTCTGCCCCAGTAGAATTACATTCTTGAGCGCGGACCTATGAGAGGCCCTCACAATATACATAATCTATACTAAATTTACTAAAGAGCTCGTTTCAAGTGTTATGAATATAGCAACTAGTTCGATAATTTGGAAGGCGGATTTCCATAGTACGAATTAAGGCTTATGCGCAAAAAATAGAATTTAATCATAGTCAATCCTGGATATTTCGTGATAAAAAATAACAAATAGTAATTATTGTTACTCTCTATTAAAGTGTATTTTTTATTCCTACGACTAAAGGTTAATGATTTTGCCGATCTTTTATGTGACGGGTAGGTTAGAAGTGTAGCGTGGTCAAGAATTGAACGGAAGTCCTAAGTATGGCTATAATTGGAAATTAGACATTTGCTGACCATTGGTCAGTTATTAGTTCCACTTTGTTACTTTCTATTTGGAAACGGCAAACACACTAACACGCCATATAGAGTTTAATTATTATAACTGAAAAATTATTTTGCGTGGCTAAAAGAACAAATTGTAATAGACATTTTCATGGGGGCAAAATGATCATTTGCATCTGGACTGCAAGGTTATTCCACCCCACACCAATAATGATTTTGGGACAACGACAAAGATGAAAGTAAAACAAGCAATGCGATCGTAGTCGACTGAAAAACTTCCAGAACATCTGCTTAGGACGCTTTGACGGAAATATGAAGACTCCATTTGGGGTCCAATAGTCGATGGAATCAAATATTCATGTTATTTTGATTGAAATAGTTTCCTATGAGAATGAGAGATGTTATTTCCGAACGTATTTAATTCATTGAAGACTAGAGAAAGTTTCATTAGCACTCAACTGTTAAACGGAAAATACATAATTATACAAATTAATTGTTAAATTCAAATTAATCAGTCTCTTAACTATCTGATTTCCGCCTGATACATTAGCTTTATATAACAGATCAACATAATAGACTCTTGGGGAACACGACTCAGAGGACAGACCGTTCTATCGAATGCTACCGGATGGAGAGTGTCTAATGAGGATTTCCTTATCGAGCAAGCAAGCCAATTTCTGAAGGCTTAAAGGGGTTGTAAAGAAGTTTTCTTAAAAAAAAGTATGAGCATCGTAGACACTGATAGCATCAATCTGCGCCATTCTAATTTTCAATCAGACGTCTGTGGTTCCTACAATACCAAAAAACTAAGTGTTCTTCGCAATAAATAACATCAAACACTTAGTTTTAGTGGAATTGCAGGAATCACAAACATCTGTTTGAAATTTGACTTGGTGCAAATTGATGCTACCACTATTATCAGTCTCTCCGATACACATAAATTTTTATAAAGCCTTTACGACCCTTGAAAAGAGACCATACATATTCACAGTAAATTTCGTCAAAGGCTGTTTATGTCTGAAGCCGTTAGTCGAAATATTGTCAATTGTGACCCCAATTTCTATTACATTGTAATCGAATCAACAAAGTATATTACAAAGGACATTCCTTGAAAGCAGTATACATCACTTTCCTTGTGAGTGTACATGTTAAAAAAATCTGTAATGTCAGATCCACTGAAACGTTGTTTTTTTTGTTTTTTGTTTTTTTGCAAATAATTTCAGAATTTTGTATGCACCTCGGCATATTTAAGGACCTCGCCAGCCTTTAAATGATTTCCTTCCACTTGGATTTCCCAGTGGACTTTTTCTGAAAAGTTCCAAACGTTTATTATTATTATTGTTTGTGCAGTTTGAACTCACCTGCCAAATGTCTTGAAGTTCGGTGCGATTAAATTTATGCATTAAAAGCACATTTTTAGTTTTAAAGTAACACTTTGGAATTAAATGATCGTGACGTGAATTATGAAATCCTGGAATGGAAATAACACTGATCCTGAGCTTAGTTAAACACATAGCAACATAAATATCTTCTAAATGGAAATAGGGAACAACTGCAGACATGTTGATGATTTTAGCAGCTACATTCGGAGTAGTAACATAGCCCGTACCGGTACAAAATGGAGGATAAACGTCGGACGGATAGTCCTTGTGAGAAACATAGTATTTGGAATTCATGTCTCGGTGTGGGCGTCCAAGTTGACACATGCCACCAAGAGTAAAAGTGGTGGATCTAAAAGTTTCCAAGCGTTTTAATAACATTGGCACATTGACCCATACGTCATCATCAGTTTTCAAGATAAATTTGGTTTGATTACAGATGTGAACCACCCATTGTAAACCCATCACTGTCTTTAACGTTAAATTTGTGTACGTATCCTGAAAATTTCCTAAGAGAACGTCTCTGTGGATTTCTGCCTCCATTTTTGATTTGCTATTTTGATTAGCACTTCCCTCTCCTAACAGAAACATATATCGTATATTCGCGGTGTTTTTATTTGAATACGTCAACCACGTCTGCCTTAAAGTATCTCGATTCTGTTTAGCGTCACAGTGACTGAATATTAATATTAGTAAATCTATTTGCGAGTTGTTATTTTGGCATATTTTTGGCATATTGTTGGAAAATATATTTTGGAAAGGTCTATTGTGACTGACATTCTGTGAAGCTATAAATTTATCGACAAATTTTGAATAAATGTCGTGAGTTACAAAAGAACGACTCTGATGTAAAAGAGCGCGACCACGAGGTTGAGAGTTCTTTCTAAATATTCCCAATTTGTTTCCTTGGTCATTCCGTCCGAATCGATGCTGATGCCTGTTAATCATTGGCACTACAGGATTTCTCCGAAACACTGGTGCATTATGGAAACGTTTATTGGATGTTTGAGGAATCGGTCTCGGCACTGTTCCAGACGGTATTCGTAATATCAGCACTGTATATCCAAATATGGCAAAAAAACATACACACAAGAATGTCACCATTAAATCGGTTAACACAGCAGACTTCTGAATTGGTTCACGTAAACATTTTATCCAACAATTCATCCAGCTTTTGAAGTGAAAAATATTATTCAGCCCTGCAAAAAACATAATCTTTAAACTTCGGGAATTTATCACGAATTATGTACCATGTAAGGAATATTTACTATTTCTAATGAAAAATTGTTTTGGTTATTGCTCTCGACAAATTTGTCCCCCCAAGCATATTTTTGTTTTTTTCTTTCAAGTTCAAATTAGGCAAAAGGGTGTTTGTGGGTAGATTTAAAATCCATGCACATAATTGAAAAAAAGACACTTTGTAAAGTTGTGTCGTCGTTTCAAAAAGGTGGCATTGGGGCAAGTGCCTAATTAT
This sequence comes from Lottia gigantea, assembly GCF_000327385.1. Lineage (NCBI taxonomy): Eukaryota > Metazoa > Mollusca > Gastropoda > Lottiidae > Lottia > Lottia gigantea. The sequence goes on from NW_008710370.1 coordinate 424,397, forward strand.
TTGTGGCTATATAGTATCTAAAATGAAGAAAGATGAGAATTTCAGCTGACAATATGGCCAAAATCCTACATGTAGGCCTTCTATAAAGTCAGATTGAAAACTAAAAAGTTGAATCAAACCTGGTCGTGTTAGTTTCACCATTCCTAAAGTTTATCAGAAAAAGATTTTAAAATGTGATCCAATTGCACAAGTCTGTCCAAAATGTGTATGAAAACTACTGGTACTCTGCCATTTTGGTCGCGTAAAGATTTGACCTTTGAACAAAATTGATCAAAGATAAGATAGACAAACTTTATAAAAGATACCAGAATCTTTAATATAGGACAGGATGACACAATTAATGAGATAATGACCCGAATATAGAGTTTTATTTTAATAGGCTAACTTCCTGGTAGTAAATTAACACATTGGACGGATTTCGACCACTTGAAGCTTTTATTTTAACATCACTTCAACCTAATTCAATGATATTAGCTTAGTATACTTGTTATAAGTAAATATATATCCTATATTGGCTAAATTATGAGTTAAACTGAAAGTAATTTTTGTTTTAAGATAAAAGATACGTACGTATTTACAGCCAAAATGCTATGTCATTTTAACCACAGAATATACAAACGTGTTTATCAAACTGCCTACTGGTGGACATATTGGTCTTGTGTTCATTGTAAATTCGTCATTGTAGCGAATGCCCATTGCCCATGGTAGAATATTCGCAGATGGGTCATATTGTCGTCAGATTATTACTCGGTGTCCACGACAACAGCTAGGTTTCACGATAACCCTATTGATCAGCTGGTCCTTGGCAAGGATTATCCATGTAAGCCTTTTTAAAAGTCAAAAGTTTGTTTGTCTTTCTTGAATCTGCTTTATCATTCCTCTCCACCAATTTTCGACCTTAACAGCGTTATTGCCAGAAACGTTTGGATAATGTAACTTCGTGGTTATCGGTCCAGATTTGGTGTTATAACATATTCGATCTGTAAACAAAACTTTGGAACCAAGACCAGGGAGAAGAGATTTTACAGCATCAGTTTGTCATGAAGAAATGTGCGGTTTGGCAAAAGTTTGTCCGGTTTGACACGTTTGGCGAATTGACAAAACCCGATATGACGTTGATATCCCACGTGATCACCCAATATGGCAGCCCCCATAAATATTTACCTGAATGTGATATTTACATGAAAAACGACAATTTTGACTATTGCCATCGGATTGTTTGATAGTTTTATGCTTCGTTGAATGGACTAGAGCTTCAATGTCATGTTTTCAGTTTGTAAAGTTTGTTTGAAAATGAATCTTGGTCTATTTGTGTTTTGTAGGTCAACATGGATTTCCCATGCAAGGGTCAAGGTCATATTCAAGATATAGACTATTTTCATCATGAGTAGTTTAAAACTTATTTCTCGTTTCATTTCTGAGGCAAAACATTCAAGACTCGTTAAATTTGATGCTTGTGATCTGTATAAGAAAGACTTATCGTTGTCACCGTCAAATCCAAGAGTATTCCAATGCAAATGCTCTTTTTCAACATCTCCTGAAGCATTTATCTGGCAAAGCAGTTTTAGGAGCTTTGACAATATAGTTGCATTAAAGAAATATGGAATTGCAACTGCCACATGTAACAGACAATTATATAGTTTTTATGGCCATGGCTCTAATTCATACAATCACTCAAACAAAGAATATAGAATTTTAAAGCCATCCCAACTGGACAGAAGATGTAAGTTAGGCTCTGTTTGTTTCTCTGATGCAGCAGACAAAGAGCCAAAAGAATATGTAAGTGTTATTTTGTCACATTGTAAACTCAATATTAATCTCTACTTTGATAATCTCTATTTTTCATCTCAAGCCACGGAGGGTCACAAGCTTTTAAATTGAATCCACCATCTAACTTTACAGGGGTGTGATGATTATTGTCGACTTCCACTTGGCCAAAACAAATACTAGTCAATATATTCATTAAATAAGTGACCTACACCCCATTATTTATGGCACTTGCAGGAGCGTATCAAGAAATGTCGGAAAGGGGTCCATAAATTAAAGGTGAGGCACCAAGGGCCTATTGACCCTTCCCCTGAATATGCTACTGGGCTTTTACTGAAATGTTGACATAAACAGTTATAAAAATAACGAGGTAGTTTCAGTCACACATCCTACCAGATGGGTTAAATGGCAATTCATTATTTATCAGCTCACTTCTGAACATGGCAGGCTATGGTCATTGTGGAAAGTTTTCATCATTCCTATTGCAATTTATCCTTGCAAGTGTTAAATTCTGTCATTTATGTCAAATAAAGTAAACTTTTGTACATATGACTAGTTTTGAATATTTCAGCATTTGGCTTATATATGCATAAAGCTAAGAACAGACTGGGCGAATTTTATTAGCTGGTACTTTGCGGAACTATTCACCGTTGAATTCATTCAGCCGATGCAGTGGACACACTGTGTGAATACCTGAGTGGATAACTCGTCTGCAAATTATATTACGCATGCTCTGGTGTCCAGAAAGAAGCGAAGAGTGGCATTTGCTTATATCGTATAAGTTGGGCTTTGACTCCCATAACATAATTAATTCCTATTTCTTTTCTGCACTACACATTACATCACTGGAGGTTGCCATTTTGTTGGTTGTGTCATTGGAAAGTTCACAATAGACTTTGCTAGAGTGGTTGCAGGGCGTGGACACGAGACAAGAGCGATTAATGGGGCGATTAATGACAACATGCTTGATGTTGGCGAATGGTTTCAGCCGATGGTCGGACAAAATGTTGTAGCACTGGATACACTGGGGATTGACTTGTCCAAACCATTCGCTGTGAAAATTCGCCCAGTCTTGTCTGCAGCTTAAGCATTAAACTGACATGTTTATTAGCGGTCAATATGTGTTGAAGCAGAGAAAAAAAGGCCAAAATTTGGACTAGAGAATTATATATATTTGGGACCAAGTTTACTTAAGTAGATATCATTAATTATGGAAACTAATTATTTTTCAGAAAGAAAATATATATACCATACCTAATTTATTAACCATGTTCAGAATAGGTTCTACTCCTATATTAGGCTATCTGATAACCAGTCATTCCTATCAATTGTCTTTAGGTCTGTTAGTTATTGCTGGTATAACTGATGTGGTATGTTAATGGGTTTTTATTTCTTAAGAATAATGATTTCTCAGCAAGCTTGAAGCAATTTGTCCAGTCTGTGGCTTTCTGTTAAAGAAAATAAGGATCACAAATTAGGATCCAAGAGAATTCTTGGCCCAATCCTGTTGGCAATGATCTTTCCTGGATGAATGTTGCCCATCAACGCAGTTCAGGGTCGATTGGAATAAGAGGAATGATGACTTATATTAGGTCACCAGACTTTAACATGATGACAGATTAGAACCCATGACCACCATTTGTTTGTCATTCCACACTCTAACCAATTCTGTTATTGCCGATAAATAAAAATAGAAGGGTATTGGACGATTGTTTTAGTCTAATATTTATATCTGCATACTGTTAAATGTTCATGCAGCTTTTCACGTTCACATGTTATATTTTTTTTTCAGTTAGATGGCCACATAGCTCGAGCCTTTCCAAGCCAGAAAACAGCATTTGGTACACATCTTGATCCCTTAGCTGATAAATTATTAGTGTTTGTTATTAGTTTTTGTTTAGCAAAAGTCAGCTTGATACCAGGTAAACTATAAATATTTTTTCTTGGCTTTAATCTGGATCAATCCTTTAGACTGACTTTAGACATGATAAAAACTACCACCATTGATTCTATTTAGAACAAAATCATTTGATTTAGTGATGTGTTACTAATACTGGCTGTATTTTATTTTATTTTCAGTGTTGTTATTTAGTGTTATAATAATAATAGGTGTGTTACTAATACTAGCTGTATTTTATGTTATTTTCAGTGTTGTTATTTAGTGTTATGATAAGAGGTGTGCTAATGATACTGGCTATATTTTATGTTATTTTCAGTGTGGTTATTTAGTATTATTATAATAAGAGGTGTATTACTGATACTGGCTGTATTTTATGTTATTTTCAGTATGGTTATTTAGTATTATTATAATAAGAGGTGTGCTAATGATACTGGCTGTATTTTATGTTATTTTCAGTATGGTTATTTAGTGTTATGATAAGAGGTGTGCTAATGATACTGGCTATATTTTATGTTATTTTCAGTATGGTTATTTAGTATTATAATATTAAGAGATGTATTATTGATACTGGCTGTATTTTATGTTATTTTCAGTGTGGTTATTTAGTATTATAATATTAAGAGATGTATTATTGATACTGACTATATTTTATGTTATTTTCAGTGTGGTTATTTAGTATTATAATATTAAGAGATGTATTATTGATACTGGCTGTATTTTATGTTATTTTCAGTGTGGTTATTTAGTGTTATGATAATAAGAGGTGTGTTACAGATACTGGCTGAATTTTATGTTATTTTCAGTGTTGTAATTTAGTGTTATAATAAGAGGTGTGTTACTGATACAGGCTGTATTTTATGTTATTTTCAGTATGGTTATTTAGTATTATTATAAGAAGAGGTGTGTTACTGATACTAGTTGTATTTTATGTTATTTTTAATATGGTTATTTAGTATTATAGTATTAAGAGATGTGTTATTGATACAGGCTGTATTTTATGTTATTTTCAGTGTGGTTATTTAGTATTATAATATTAAGAGATGTGTTATTGATACTGTCTGTATTTTATGTTATTTTCAGTGTGGTTATTTAGTATTATAGTATTAAGAGATGTGTTATTGATACAGGCTGTATTTTATGTTATTTTCAGTATGGTTATTTAGTATTATAGTATTAAGAGATGTGTTATTGATACTGGCTGTATTTTATGTTATTTACAGTATGGTTATTTAGTATTACAGTATTAAGAGATGTGTTATTGATACTGGCTGTATTTTATGTTATTTTCAGTGTTGTAATTTAGTATTACAGTATTAAGAGATGTGCTATTGATACTGGCTGAATTTTATGTTATTTTCAGTATGGTTATTTAGTATTATTATAACAAGAGATGTGTTATTGATACAGGCTGTATTTTATGTTATTTTCAGTATGGTTATTTAGTATTATTATAAGAAGAGGTTTGCTAATGATACTGGCTGTATTTTATGTTATTTTCAGTGTGGTTATTTAGTATTATTATAAGAAGAGGTATGTTATTGATACTGGCTATATTTTATGTTATTTTCAGTGTTGTAATTTAGTGTTATAATAAGAGGTGTGTTACTGATACAGGCTGTATTTTATGTTATTTTCAGTATGGTTATTTAGTATTATTATAAGAAGAGGTGTGTTACTGATACTAGTTGTATTTTATGTTATTTTTAATATGGTTATTTAGTATTATAGTATTAAGAGAATGTGTTATTGATACAGGC
>NW_008710370.1:429870-432320 GCF_000327385.1 Lottia gigantea
CTTGCAGAACGAGACGAGGGCAATGATTATTCGAGCAAATAATGTCAAACATGCTTGATGTTGGTGAATGGCTTCAGCCGATGATCGGGCAAAATGTTGTAGCACTGGGACTGGATACACTGGCGATTGACTTGTCCAAACCATTCACCGTGAAAATTCGCCCAGTCTGTCTGCAGCTTAAGCATTAAACTAATATGTTCATTAGCGGTCAATATGTGTTGAAGCAGAGAAAAAAAGTAAAAAATTTGGGCTAGAGAATTATTATTTGGGACCCAGTTTACTTAGGTAGATATCATTTGATTATGGAAACTAATTATTTTTCAGAAAGAAAATATATATACCATACCTAATTTATTAACCATGTTCAGAATAGGTTCTACTCCTGTATTAGGCTACCTGATAACCAGTCATTCGTATCAATGGTCTTTAGGTCTGTTAGTTATTGCTGGTATAACTGATGTGGTAAGTTAATGGGTTTTTATTTCTTAAGAATAATGGTTTCTCAGCAAGCTTGAAGAGATTTTCCCGGTCTTTGGCTGTCTGTTAAAGGATACAAGAAAAAAACAAGAAGGCAAGAAACAACCATAAGGATCACCAGAGAATCCTTTCTTAACATTGGCCAATCCTCTTGGCAATGATCTTTCCTGGATGAAAGTTACCCATCAACGCAGCTCAGGGTCGATTGGAATAATGAGTAAAGATGACTTATATGAGGTCACCAGACTTTAACATGATGACTGAGATTAGAACCCATGACCACAATTCTGTTATAGCCCATCCACAAATAAGAATGGAAGGGAATTGGATGAATGTTTTAGTCTAATATTTATATCTGCATATTGTTTAATGTACATGCAGCTATTCAAGTTCACATGCTAATTTTTTTTTTCAGTTGGATGGCCACATAGCTCGAGCCTTTCCAAGCCAGAAAACAGCATTTGGTACACATCTTGATCCCTTAGCTGATAAATTATTAGTGTTTGTTATTAGTTTTTGTTTAGCAAAAGTCAGCTTGATACCAGGTAAACTATAAATACTTTCTCTAGGCTTTAATCTGGATCAATCCTCTAGGCTGACTTTAGACATGATCAAAAATACCACCATTGATTCTATCTAGAAAAAAATCATTTGGTTTAGTGATGTGTTACTGATACAGGCTGTATTTTATGTTATTTTCAGTATGGTTATTTAGTATTATTATAACAAGAGATGTGTTACTGATACTGGCTGTATTTTATGTTATTTTCGGTGTGGTTATTAAGTGTTATAATAATAGGTGTGTTACTGATACAGGCTGTATTTTATGTTATTTTCGGTGTGGTTATTAAGTGTTATAATAAGAGGTGTGTTACTGATACTGGCTGTATTTTATGTTATTTTCAGTGTGGTTATTAAGTATTATAACAAGAGATATGTTATTGATATTGGCTGTATTTTATGTTATTTTCAGTATAGTTATTAAGTGTTATAATAATAGGTGTGTTACTGATACAGGCTGTATTTTATGTTATTTTCGGTGTGGTTATTAAGTGTTATAATAATAGGTATGTTATTGATACTGGCTGTATTTTATGTTATTTTCAGTGTGGTTATTAAGTATTATAACAAGAGATATGTTATTGATATTGGCTGTATTTTATGTTATTTTCAGTATAGTTATTAAGTGTTATAATAATAGGTGTGTTACTGATACAGGCTGTATTTTATGTTATTTTCAGTATAGTTATTAAGTGTTATAATAAGAGGTGTGTTACTGATACTGGCTGTATTTTATGTTATTTTCAGTATGGTTATTTAGTATTATTATAACAAGAGGTGTGTTACTGATACTGACTGTATTTTATGTTATTTTCAGTATGGTTATTTAGTATTATTATAACAAGAGATATGTTATTGATATTGGCTGTATTTTATGTTATTTTCAGTATGGTTATTAAGTATTATAATAATAGGTGTGTTACTGATACAGGCTGTATTTTATGTTATTTTCAGTGTGGTTATTTAGTATTATTATAACAAGAGATATGTTATTGATATTGGCTGTATTTTATGTTATTTTCAGTATGGTTATTTAGTATTATTATAACAAGAGATGTGTTACTGATACTGGCTGTATTTTATGTTATTTTCGGTGTGGTTATTAAGTTTTATAATAAGAGGTGTGTTACTGATACAGGCTGTATTTTATGTTATTTTCAGTATAGTTATTAAGTGTTATAATAAGAGGTGTGTTATTGATACAGGCTGTATTTTATGTTATTTTCAGTGTGGTTATTTAGTATTATTATAACAAGAGATATGTTATTGATATTGGCTGTATTTTATGTTATTTTCAGTATGGTTATTTAGTATTATTATAACAAGAGATGTGTTACTGATACTGGCTGTATTTTATGTTATTTTCGGTGTGGTTATTAAGTTTTATAATAAGAGGNTGTGTTACTGATACA
>NW_008710370.1:439256-443311 GCF_000327385.1 Lottia gigantea
TTAGTATTACAGTATTAAGAGATGTGTTACTGATACAGGCTGTATTTTATGTTATTTTCAGTGTGGTTATTTAGTATTATAGTATTAAGAGATGTGCTAATGATACTGGCTATATTTTATGTTATTTTCAGTGTGGTTATTTAGTATTATAGTATTAAGAGATGTGTTATTGATACAGGCTGTATTTTATGTTATTTTCAGTGTGGTTATTTAGTATTATAGTATTAAGAGATGTGTTATTGATACTGGCTGTATTTTATGTTATTTTCAGAATGGTTATTTAGTATATATTACAGTATTAAGAGATGTGTTATTGATACTGGCTGTATTTTATGTCATTTTCAGTGTGGTTATTTAGTATTATAGTATTAAGAGATGTGTTATTGATATTGGCTGTATTTTATGTCATTTTCAGTGTGGTTATTTACTATTATAGTATTAAGAGATGTGTTATTGATATTGGCTGTATTTTATCTGCGCTATCAAACTCTTCCTCCACCAGTGAGTATGATATTAATTGTTATGAAAGATTTTATGCTGAAATTTGTACTGACAATGATATATTGAACACAAGACATGCAATGATTTATTAAATATTTTGCTGAAGATATACAATCATTTAGTGAATATTTTGATGAAGATATACAATCATTTAGTGAATATTTTGCTGAAGATATACAATCATTTAGTGAATATTTTGATATACAATGATTTAATGAACTTTTTGCTGAAGACAGGCAATGATTATCAAATATTTTGCTGAAGATATGCAATGATTTATTGAACATTTGCTGAAGAAATGCAATGATTTATGAAACACTTTGTGGAAGATATGCAATGATTTATTAAACATTTTGTGGAAGATATGAAATGATTTATTAAACATTTTGTGGAAGATATGCAATGATTTATTAAACATTTTGTGGAAGATATGCAATGAGATATTGCTGAAGACATGCAATTATTTATTAAACATTTTGCAGAAGATATGCAATGATTTATTGACCATATTTCTTAAGACATGCAATGATTTACTAAGCATTTTGCTGAAGATATTCAATGCTTTATTAAAGTTTTTGCTGAAGATATGCAATGATTTATTAAACATTTTGTGGAAGATATGCAATGATTTATTAATCATATTGCTGAAGACATGCAATGATTTATTAAACATTTTGTGGAAGATATGCAATGATTTATTAAACATTTTGTGGAAGATATGCAATGATTTATTAAACATATTGCTGAAGACATGCAATGATTTATTAAACATTTTGTGGAAGATATGCAATGATTTATTAAACATATTGCTGAAGACATGCAATGATTTATTAAACATTTTGTGGAAGATATGCAATGATTTATTAAACATATTGCTGAAGACATGCAATGATTTATTAAACATTTTGCAGAAGATATGCAATGATTTATTGACCATATTTCTTAAGACATGCAATGATTTATTAAGCATTTTGCTGAAGATATTCAATGCTTTATTAAAGATTTTGCTGAAGATATGCAATGATTTATTAAACATTTTGTTGAAGATATGCAATGATTTATTAATCATATTGCTGAAGATATGCAATGATTTATTGACCATATTTCTTAAGACATGCAATGATTTATTGACCATATTTCTTAAGACATGCAATGATTTATTAATCATATTGCTGAAGATATGCAATGATTTATTAAACATATTGCTGAAGACATGCAATGATTTATTGACCATATTTCTTAAGACATGCAATGATTTATTAATCATATTGCTGAAGATATGCAATGATTTATTAAACATATTGCTGAAGACATGCAATGATTTATTAAACATTTTGTGGATGATATGCAATGATTTATTAAACATTTTGTTGAAGATATGCAATGATTTATTAAACATTTTGTGGAAGATATGCAATGATTTATTGACCATATTGCTTAAGACATGCAATGATTTATTAAACATTTTGCTAAAGATATTCAATGCTTTATTAAACATTTTACTAAGAAATGCAATGATTTATTAAACATATTGCTGAAGACGTACTTTAATATAATGAATGATTTTCTTTTTTGTTAGAAAACCTTTGCCCGATACTGGAATATAAATAAAGCATCTGTTAATCTTTACCCTTCTACATTAAGTAAGGTAAGAAATTTAGGATTCATTTCATTCAGCCCCAAATTCCATACATGCCGATGATTTACTCTATTTAGTAGAATTATAGGGATGTTCTCAGAGTTGATGTTCCTCTGCATTTTATTGCTCTTATGTTTTAGTCTAAATTTATGGAAATATAAGTTTAATATGTTCAGTTTCAATTTCAATTTTTTCTAACCACAAATAAAGTAGATTGTTTATGTTTTGAGTGAGACCTGGATGTGTTTGAATATGCTTGGTAATTGTATGTAGTTTAGAATAAGATATGTTGACAGTACTAGGTTGGCTATCAAGTTTTGATCACATTGAATGCGAGGCTCATAACACAAATTACGTTATTTATTGAAAATATGGCGATGAAATGTTAATGAATAGTGACATCACTGAACACCTGATCAACAGTGAAAAACTGGGCTGAAACTGCCCTTTCTAAGAAATGTGTGAAGGTCAACTTTATTTGAAGGTATCATTAAATAGCTGATGTTATTGTTGTAAAATTTGATATGGTTTGAGTTTATGAGAATGGAGAAGGAGGTGTTAAAGACACAACATTACCTATATATATTTGCGTTATGAACCTCGTTCTGGATACAATATGGCTGATGTATGATTAAGGTCTTTTGCCCATTAATGTAGAAATTTGAATAAGTGTAGAAAACATTTTTTATTTTTATTTCAGTTTAATACAATGTTACAGATATCAGCTATATCACTATCTCTAGCAGCTCCAGTTTTTGATTTTATGCAACATCCAGCTTTACAAGGTCTATGGTAAGAACTTAGCAAACTTAAAAAACAAAGTGCATGACAGCTACATATAAACATTGTGACTAATATATGGCACAAGAATGTCTTTGATGGCTGTGGGCACACGAGGAGACAAAAAATCTCCACTTCGTCGATAACCATGTGTGGATCATGCATTTGGAGGAAAATGAATCTGATTGGATGATGAAGCTCTGTCTTGCAGACAATTCAACAATCGGTAACAAATCCTGTTAGCAAAGCGCCAATCTTGTTGTGGCAGAGTGGGCACACTTTAGATTTTACACAAGATTCAAGACTGTCCCACAATATTTAAGTCAATAATCAGAGATTTTAAATGAGAATAATATTTTTATTTCAGGTATTTAACAGCTTTAACAACATTTATTACTGGTGTACAATATGCTAAAAACCCTTGGAAATATGTTAAAAGATTGAACAAAAAATAAATTTATATTTAAAAATGACTTTATTCATATCATTGCAGTATTTCATGATCGAGATCCTTGGAGTGTTAAGAATTGGAAAAGAGTAAGCTAAATGCTGCTATTCTGTTTAATTTTCTTCATTACACTGCATGGTCTGTATGCATTGGTCACATAAGCTACATGCTTTTATTGTTGTTTTGTTTCTTATTACAGTAACAATGTTTCATGTTACAGTAAGAGATGAAATGAGATTTTATTTATGCTCCAGTGTGTGGTAATCAAAACTGGAAATGCCATGCAGTGTGCAATGAGGTAATATTTTTCAGGATAGCAACATTAGCCTACCCATTGTCAAAATCCAACTGTGGAGAATCTTAGACAAACACACAGGTCTTCTGTTTATGGTCCCTGATGAACTACTAGACCCTGTTACTGACAAGGAGTCCATGTTGAAAAAGTATCATCTCGATGTATTAATCAATACTCACCAATGGAGCGGACCCCTAGGTTGGCAGGGAGTGCCTTTACCTTGCACAAACCTGGTGGTGCTTCACACATCACAGTGTTTAACATTGTATAATTACAGTGTTTAATATCATAGTTACCAAGGAGCTTTTTGGTAGTTACAGTGTATAACATTATAGTTACAGTGTTTGACGTTGTAGTAACAATATTTCACATTGTCATTTCAGTGTTTGACA
>NW_008710370.1:443361-446054 GCF_000327385.1 Lottia gigantea
TAATATTTTCCTGAAGAATGCAATGATTTATTGAACATTTTGCTGAAGATTTGTCATGTTTTATGTTACATGTTGCTGAAGATATTCAATGATTTATTAAACATTTTGCAGAAGAAATGCAATGATTTATTAAACGTTTTGCTGAAGAAATGCAAGGATTTATTAAACATTTTGCTGAAGATATTAAATGATTTATTAAACATTTTGCTGAAGAAATGCAAGGATTTATTAAACATTTTGCTGAAGATATTAAATGATTTATTAAACATTTTGCTGAAAAAATGCAAGGATTTATGAAATATTTTCTTGAAGATGTTCAATGATTTATTAAACATTTTGCGAAAGAAATGCAATGACTTATCAAACGTTTTGCTGAAGAAATGCAAGGATTTATTAAACATTTTGCTGAAGATATTAAATGATTTATTAAACATTTTGCGGAAGATATCAAATGATTTATTAAATATTTTGCAGGATATTTTATTGAACATATTGCTTAATACATGCAATGATTTAGTAAACTTATTGCTGAAGACATAAAATGATTTATTGAACATATTGCTTAAGATATACAATAATTTATTGAACATTTTGCTAAAAACGTACTTTAATATAATGAATGATTTTCTTTTTTGTTAGAAAACCTTTGCCAGATACTGGAATATAAATAAAGCATCTGTTAATCTTTACCCTTCTACATTAAGTAAGGTAAGAAATTAAGGAATTCATCACATTTGACCCCTAATTCCATGCATGCCTGTTTGATTCTATATAGTAGCATAATAGCATTCATAGCAGTATATCAGCATTTTCTAACACAGCTCTCATATTTAAGTCTAAATTTATGATAATTTAGCCGTTATTAACAAGTCAAGAAATGGGATTTTTTGTACATTATGGTTGGATTCAAAACATATACAGGTGCAGTCCACTTTATGTTAAGGTAATTTTAAGAGTAGGAATAGAATTAGTTTAATGTGTTTAGTTTCAATTTCAATTTTTTCTACCCAAAAATAAAGTAGATTTCTTATGTTTATGTTTTGAGTGGGACCTGGATGTGTTTGAATATGCTCGGTAATTGTATGTAGTTTAGAGTTAGATATGTTGACAGTACTTGGTTGGCTATCAAGTTCTGATCAGATCGAATGCGAGCCTCATAACACAAATTATGTTATTTATTAAAAATATGGCGACGTCATATTAATGAATAGTGACATCACTGAACACCTGATCAGCAGTGAAACTGCCCTTTCTAAGAAATGTTTGAAGGTAAACTTTATTTGAAGGTATCATTAAATAGCTGATGTTAATGTTGTAAAATTTGATAAGGTTTGAGTTTATGAGAATTGAGAAGGAGGTGCTAAAGACGTCAAGGTGGTGATACAACATTACCTATATTTATTTGCGTTATGATGTATGAATAAGGTCTTTTGCCCATTAATATAGAAATTTGAATAAGTGTGGAAAACTTTTTTATTTCAGTTTAATACAATGTTACAGATATCAGCTATATCACTATCTCTAGCAGCTCCAGTTTTTGATTTTATGCAACATCCAGCTTTACAAGGTCTATGGTAAGAACTTAGCAAACTTAAAAAACAGAGTGCATGACAGCTACATATAAACATTGTGACTAATATATGGCACAAGAATGTCTTTGATGGGTGATTTTTGCTGCAGACTTGAGTCTCGAAAAGAGTTTCACCGACTGACGGCTGCGGGCACACGAGGAGACAAGAAATCTCCACTTCATTGATAACCATGTGTGCATCATGCATTTGGAGGAAAATAAATCTGATTGGATGATGAAGCTCTGTCTTGCAGACAATTCAACAATCGATAACAAGTCCTGTTAGCAAAGTGCCAATCTTGTTGTCGAAGAGTGGGCACATTTTAGATTTTACACAAGATTCAAGTTGGTAACAAAAATCGGCAACAAAGACTGTTTATGTGTCTGCAACAATATTTAAGTCAATAATCAGAGATTTTAAATGAGAATAATATTTTTATTTCAGGTATTTAACAGCTTTAACAACATTTATTACTGGTGTACAATATGCTAAAAACCCTTGGAAATATGTAAAAAGATTGAACAAAAAATAAATTTATATTTGAAAATGACTTTATTCATATCATTGCAGTATTACATGATAGAGATAGAGAATTGGAAAAGAGTACGCTAAATGCTGCTATTCTGTTTAATTTTCTTCATTACACTGCATGGTCTGTATGCATTGGCCACAGAAGCTAGCTAGAAGCTATTGTTGTTTTGTTTCTCTTTACAGTAACAATGTTTCATGTTACAGTAAGAGATAAAATGAGATTTTATTTATGCTCCAGTTTGTGGTAATCAAACTGGTAATATTTTTCAGGATAGCAACATAAGCTTTCCCATTGTCAAAATCCAATTGTGGAGAATCTTAGACAAACACACAGCTCTTCTGTTTATGGTCCCTGATGAACTACTAGACCCTGTTACTGACAGGGGTCCATGTTGGAAAAGTATCAACTCGATGTATTAATCAATACTCACCAATCGAGCGGACCCTTAGTTGGCATGGAGAGTCTATACCTTGCTGCACAAACCTGGTGATGCTTCACACATCACAGTGTTTAACATTGTATAATTACAGTGTTTAATATCATAGTTACCAAGGAGCTGTTTGGTAGTTACAGTGTATAACATTAAAGTA